>NC_056739.1:1616381372-1616473872 GCF_019279795.1 Protopterus annectens | reverse complement strand
ACCACAAACAAGCTGGCTTAGAGGTTCTTGGACTATGTCAATGCCAATACTATCGAACAGCTAGTCGGCACACTCACAGGACGTTTGAATGTCCTGAACATATTACTCATTAACATGGGAGATCATTGCACCCACCAGGTGTGATGTCCTCCCTGGTAAGATCTGACCATAAATAAGTCTTGCTCAATAATTATAAGACAAGATACCCTGTCAAGCTCAAAAACATTTAAGAATTTTTCATAGACAAATTACCTCCAACTAAGTATGGTATAAGAAGTTTCAAAGCCCTCTTGAATGCAGATTAGATGGACTCTTATGCAGAGGTGTACACCAATGTCCTGTATAACAACTTAAGCAGTTGTATAGAATCAGATGTACCTGACTGGATTAAAACCAGGCCTTGCTGGAAAATCAAGCCACCCTGGTGGACCCCTAGTATAAACAGGCTATACAACAAGATAAAGAAATTAATGTCCAAGAACAAGAGGGAACTGGCTCAGCAGAGGAAGGAATCCCTCTCTAGCTTAAACAAACAAATTAGAAATATTGTCAAGTCCTCTAAAGCTAACTATGGAGCAAAACATAGCCTCCCTAGCTTAGGATAATCACAAGGTATTCTTTAACTATGCCCAGAATCTAAAAGGGAACACCCTGCTATGTGCTAAATTGGTTGAGGATGGCACCACCCATACTCAACCGGAGTTAATAGCCAACCTTCTATCTGACAGATTTGGAGCAAACATCACTCCCCTATCCCTTCTAGTCATCCTCCAAAGTATACCTGCCACCATTCCTCAGCATATTATCTCAAGAGAGGTCATCTTGGCATTGTCCAAGGCCAAAAACTTGGCATCAATGGTACCAAACAGCATCCCAGGTTGCCTTTTAAACAACTTAAAACATGACCTAGCAGACCCACTTGGATCGCTGTTTAACCACAGCCTGCGAACTGGCTATGTTACGATGGATCCGGACAGCAACAGTAATCCCTCTGTGCAAAGGGAGACCATCAACCCACCCTGGGAATTATAGGTCCATAAGCTTGACTAGTCTCATCTGCAAGTCCATGGAAAGAATCATTATGGACCTTATTAACAAGGACATAGGTAATCTCCAAACTCTGGACGCAACCCAGTTTGGATTTTTTAAAGTAGATCATGCCTGTTAAACATGGTTGACTTCTCTGAGAAAGTCACCAGAGCCCTGGATGAGGGAAAGACAGTGAATACCACCTATCTTGACCTAGCCAAGGTATTTGAAACAATGCCCCACTCAGGTATTATAGAGAAACTCTCCAATTTGGGAATGAACCCCTATATTACCAGATGAGTCACCAGCTAGTTCACCAACAGGACACATACTGTCAAAATGGGTGATTTCACCTCTAGCAAAAGACCAGTCACCAGTGGCATACCACAGGGGTCTGTGTTGGGCCCATTACTGTTTGGACTTTATTTCTCAGAACTCCAGACAAACTTGGACAGCCTGAGGTTAGCTAGGTTTGCTGATGATTGCAAGTCAGGAGCAATCACTGAGTCCCCCAACAATGTTAATATATTGTAGACAGGGTTAATGCAGTAACCGATTGGTGCCAAAGCCATGGATTAAAGCTAAATGCAAAATAATGCATTTTATTCTCTTTTGGAAATCTGACATCCCTTCTAATAACATTATACGCAACACCTCCCTAACTGTAGACCCAGTGGTATGTGATCTGGGCACTCAGGTTGATAGCAACCTGAATTTTGACAACCATGTGTCCACAGTAGTAAGGAAATCCTTCTATGTGGTACATCTTATAAGTAAAGGAATCGCATCTAGATCTATGGATGTTATATAATTCCATTATACTCGGCCTTCATCAGACCAGTAACTGCATACAATGATCCCTTTTGCATGTACCTCACCAGAAACCTGCAACAATTGGAGAGACCACAGATGTTTCCACCAAGCAATTACAGGGTACACAAAGCAGGTCTTACATGGAAAGATTGAGACCCCTGTCACTGTATTCTGTCTCCTACAGGTTGCTAAGGTGTGAACTGTGCCTGGCTTACAGAGCAGCCTCTGACCTGACCCTGAAGACAATGCTACACATTCATAAATCAAAGTGCATGAGTGTCACTCACTCCAGGGATCTTAACCTAGCTTCAGAAATGGACAGATTATGCTGGAGAGATAAATGCATTTCTCAGAAACTACCACTTCTGTGGAACAAGCTTTTAATTCATATATAACAGAGCCCCTTCCTGACCTTTTTCAAACTGAAATTCATTACTGGGGTGGCACCTACATCCCCCCTGGACAAAAAAAGTTGCTATTAACTACCATAGACCCCTACCTCTGTGAACTTCACTCACCAAGCCACCAAAAATTGGGGAATCTCAGGATAAATATGCCTAGGCTTGTATGGGCTCTAGGGCTGTTAGCCTAGTAACCATCTATGAACTTATGAACTAATGAAGTGAATCTGCAGAGGAGACATATAACATATGCCTGTTCTAGGTCTGCATTGTCTCTGAGAGGATCTTTGGCTTCCTGAAGAGCCATTGCAGGTGCCTGGATGAGTCTGGGGTGCCCTTCAGCATGACCCAGCTACTGAATGCAGGATATTTACTGCATGATGTGTTCTACATAACACGATCATGCACCAGTTTGGTAGTGAAGTTACCCATGCTGTCACTGCAGCATCCAGTTCTAGTCCCACTATGACTAATGCTGACCAGCTGACAGTAGGAGTAAGAAACCCCATGAGGCATGGTCATGCACAGCATGAAGTCATGCAGAGTAAAGAGGTGGCATCTACTCCAGAACTATGCACCATGACATTCAGGTTAGCGTTTTCTTTATTGTAAGAAGCACATAGAGTATACTTGATGCATGCAATGGTATCTGTGGGCAATGCTGTGTAGTGCATGTTCTGCTGTCAGTGTTCACCTGACATTCTCTCTCCTTAAAATAGCTTTTTATCTGTTTAAATAATATTCATTTTGTTGACATGCCTGAGTGCTCACTGAGTCCCATTCAATGATGTCAAAAGATATCACATAGAAAACAATTCACATTTTTGTCTCTTGTAATAAATAGCTTCTGCTTTAATGATTACTTAGCTATACAAAAGTAAAGAATACTGACAACAGACAGTGAAATACTTCATAAAGTAACACTTTGCAAATTTAATATAATGCTTTATTTATATATGCCATTTCTTATTACTTTATTCTGTTGTTCTGCACATGAGATTAATTATAAGAATAATACACAATAAATTCTAATTCCAGAAACTATCACCATTTGTGCATTTGGAGTATAGTGTCAACAGTGTAAGTTTACATGGCAGGATACTCATTTTAATGTGTCATTTGCTTATGATATAGTTATTCTGAAAATATTTGTTCATTACTGTTTTAATGTTTTAAGTATCTGCCAACTGTAGGAATGGTAATCCATGTAGCATCGTTTTCTGCCAAATCTTCATTGGTGGTTTGCATACCAGTTTTACAGGGATGAAATGCATATGTATGTAACCTCTCCACCCACCCAAACCCCCATTTCAACTAAACAGAAAGCTGTGTCAATGAATCTAATTCACAGTAGTTTAATATCAAATGAGTAATGCACATTTCCTATTGATAGGCCAGGTGATGGTGCAGCTGATTTAGAGGAGGTTTCTACTTTGTGTAAATGACCATTAACATGGCCTGTTTGAAATGCATTGTGATTGATCACTTTTAATACTAGCATTACTCTCTTGAGAAGCAATAGTAGCATCATGTGATCCCCAAACCACACATCCTGACAGTACCACTTCCTCTACCATTGGCAAGATTGACTCCAGCTTGACCCTGGTATATCCTAACTAGATTAAGAATGGAGGCAGCCACTGATGCTTACTGTGCCATTTTGTACATCAGTGTGATCATGGCATTATCCCTGATCTCTGCCATTTGAAAGTAATGCTGAAAATCATCACCCATGCACCGGATGACTCATCATTTCCAGATGACTATCTGTGACAGTGTTTTGAGCCTTACCAATGTTGCAGCACATTTTCTGCTGGACAGTCAATGCTTTATGTGTTTCTGGTGGTAGCTGTAAGAAATTTCTGTAACTGCCTCCTTTTATAAAGGTGTCACTGAGGACATTGTGGCCTCTGAATGTCTGCTATCTATCATCCTCAAAGTGTTGCTGTGAGTTTAGAGATACTGGTATAGTGGTGCAGGGGTCTTTCTCCAGTACATCCGCAAATCATATGTCAAGATGTTCTTGACTCTGAGTTGCATTGTCACTTTCTGCAGAGTTAATAACATGTTAAATGGTGAGAGAACCTGCCGTTACACTTGGAGACTGCCTGCCACTTCCCTCAGGCAGCCTGAAAAATATAATTATGTTATCATCATTAGCTGCAGCAATACCCATTCTGCTGTTGACATCATCCAAATTTATTGCTATAGTTGAATTGTTTATTTCTGATGTTGACTCTGTAAAGAAATTATTACAAAGCATAATAATAATAATAATAATAATTATTATTATTATTATTATTATTATTATTATTATTATTATTATTATTATTATTATGCAGCATACATAAAGTATGCTTATGGGTGGGGATAGGATTCCCACTGCCCTAATTTCCATTATTTTCTGATGTGTGACGCACACCTGATAATAATGAATTCTGACATGTTTTGTTGCATCATTCCTTGTCAGCACTGAGTTCTTTGAATAGCTGAGTGTTAATGATTTTAAAGCATCCTTCATGAGCAAGTAAGTGTTGCTGCTGCTGCAGACATTGGTAAGATATAGCAGTGTCAACACCACCTCTAATTATTCCTGTGGCACTATCTTCTGTCTCATAGTCATCCCCATGGATTGACAAAGGTAATCATCATCTGACATTAATTGAATAAGATTCAGAGGCCCCTCCCCCAAAAGTGCTACACAAAATTGCTTTTGACCTGGCCTTTCTTCTAACAAGTGCTACCATTACATTTACCATTTTCTTGTACTGTGCCAGTACTTAGTTTCTGCCTTCATCTGCATTGATTTCATTAACTACTTGACACTAGACCTTGTTCCTCTCAGCTTGTCTAGGCCCTGTTTTACCAAAAATAAGTTTTCTATATGTCTTGAGTGCTTCCATGATGACACTATTTTCCTCATGCTGAAGTTATCCTTTCTGTTGTTTGATCCCTTATTCTCCATAGATACCACATGTATAAAAGGAAAAAAGAACCAAAGACAGAAAGTGTGACAGTAATGTATGGATGTAATCAACTTTTAAAAGAATAAAACACTGGCCATCTATTCCTGCCCCCACAGTAACTGTTACTTAACACAAACTGTTATGACTACCTAACAGAAATTTCAATATATCCTTGCCAAAGTGTAATATTTGGTAACTACAGCTCATTTGATTATTTTTGTCACCAAAAGCATCCTTACCTTATCCTCTGCTATTGGCATTTACTGCTAATGCTGCCATGTTTTTTTTAGAGTCATTACCAAAAGATCAGATTTATCACATGTGCCTGTTTATGTCTTTAAAACAGTAAAGGCTCTGTAGTAAATTACTACATTTATACCCATGTATGTGTAATCAGTAAATTACATTTCTGTAGTGATCATTTTTCTATAATCAATAATCAGTCCCACTGTGGTCATAAAATGCAAATTCAAAGTAATAGAACATCAATCAGTGGTATCATAACATGCACAACATCATCTAAGTTCATTGCAAGTGAACCTTAAATAAATATTGAAACACATTTAAGTGGTTCTTATATAATAATAATAATTTTAAAAATATTTCCTTACTTTAATGTCTGCAGTGTCCTAATTCTTTCTGTCTTGGCTATTTGTAAATTAATATGGCAATGCTCAACTTATTGGCAAAAATTCAAGGCCATTTAAATGTGTTATATAGAAATTAGGCCATTTTATATGCATCTCTATGAATCATAGTAATATGCAAACGTGGTCTGAGGTATATCAGTGAATTTCAGCATTTTGATGATTGTGAATGCAGATCCAGCATTACATAAACTTATTTCAAAATGACTTGGACTTGCTGCAGACAGTTCTGAAGTCTGCAGCACTCTGCAGCTATTCCATGGTTCCCACAGAATGCATGAATGGCCCTAGATTAGCCAAAATAAGAATGTAGTTTGAAGAAAAATGGAGTCATTTGAATGTCAGGTTTGCAGCAATTCGAAGCTTAATTCTTGCCCATCGAACATTGTGTGTCACACCCTAGCAACTCAAGCAAATTATAAATTCATAAAACTGAAAAAAAATCACATACATTATTGACATTTACCCCCCCCCCCCAAAATAAATAAATAAATAAATAAATTATGCTGTACTACATGACACATACTGCTGTTAGGGTACAAAACAAATAACTTTTACCAATAAGCATTAAAAATGCTGGAAGATGGTAAGTGTTTTCCTTTAAGAAAAATCAATATGTGACAAAGCAGTTTTCATTACCCCAAACTTGCCAGTTGCATCAATAGCTGTTGTAATGACCATGCTAGCAAAAAGGGTTTGGTTAAGATGATGTCACACCTGTCAGGGAGTGGCCTAATCCCTAACTATACTTTCCTCATTCTTGTTCTAGCTCTATGAAAGATGGCGACACCTGCAAAGGCACGAGGCTACCCTCCTAGCTGGTCTGATAAAGAGACCTTGATCATGCTTTACCGTTTGCATGATTCATACCTGGAGAAGACTGACGTGCACGAGACATAGCACATGGAAAGCTGGCAGCAGTTGGGTGACCACTGTCAAACCTGACAGGTACAACCCACTCCAGCCAGCAGTGTATAAAGCCTTGCAGAAGTGTAAGGCTGACCAGCTGGTTTACTGGATAGACCAGGCTGCAGCGAGAAGACCAGAATTTTATAGTAAGTAAAATCAAATATTTGGCTTCTTAATTGAGTCATATTAAAAAAAATAACTTTGCATAAATATAACTATTTGAAAATACAGATCTGTGTAACTGAAAATACTACTTATACTTCTATTATGAAAGGCATAAGAAAACATGATCATGTTTGTAATCATACATGCATGTTTTGAACAAACAGGTGTATCAGTAATATGTTAACAGATTTTAGTAATATATACAAATGTCACATAAGTGCATTAAAATAATCTGTATGTGTAACTCTGTAAATCATGCACTAGGTTACAGATACTAATAATGCTGACTGGATTTACAAAGTTATGAAATAAAAATTGCAATTGCACATTTATAGTTTATTATCACTGCATGAAAACCACGGTGGTACAGCGGTAGCATTGTTACCTCACAGCAAGAGGTTCTCCCGTTCGATTCTCGACTTGGCTTAAGTGTGCCTTTTGTGTGGAGTCTGCATGTCCTCCCCCCAGTTGGGTAGCATTCAAAAGACATGCATGCGTAAATGGGAGTGCCTTCGTTGAAGGTTGGGCGTCGAGCTGGCACCTCGGCGTTTCGTAAAAATCTACTGCCAATCATTAGTGGACTGGAGTTCCGTTGTGGTGACCCCTTACTGGGAAAAAGCCGAAAGACAAACAACATCATTGCATGAAAAGAGTTACAATAGTTACATTAGATGAAGCCAGCTTTGTGTAGGCCTCAGAAATGTAAATAAAACAGCTTAACACAGCTGTTTGATCAAGAAGTATTTCTAACTGCATGTACAACATGGCCAAAGTCTCACACACCACACCCTACTAATTAGATTGCAGATTGGGGGAGGGAGGTAGGGTTTGCAGTACGTACTGAATGACAAGCACAAACTTTATTGAGAACATGTTTTTTTTCCTTCAATATTACCTATTAAATCTGAGACATTTGTGCAGAAAAGGAAATACAAACTTCCAAGAATTGCTACATTTCTCTGTTTGTAAGTTAGTTAGACCAGAACACGGTGTTCATTTATTTTGAAAACAATATTCCACACACATTTCATATTTATTATTTTCTTCTTGAATAATAAGGAATATTGGCACAGTATTGTATTAATTTATACAGCTATGCATATGCAAGGGAAAATGAAAAATAAAACGAAAAGTAGTTATTGCCTAGACAGGAATAAAGACATATTTATATTTATATGCCTAAGAAATGCAAATACAGGTAAACAAGAATTGCCTTCTCTCTTTTAATCATAGCTGAAGAAGAAATTAGCTATTATTGCTAGAAGCAACAACAAATTGAAAGATCGGTGGAATCTTCTAGTAAGTTAGTGCAGGCGTCAGTCCTGCAGGCACTATGCAATGGGCAGCCTGGCAAGCCTCACAGAAATGGGTCTTCAGAGCTTGGTTGAAGATGTTCTGGTAGAGGTAGTACACACGAGAATTCAGCCAGTTGAAACCTCTCTTCAGAGTAAACAGACATGATCTCCCAGTTGGTGCTGACCTTTATACAACTTACTCTTTTGCAAAATGTGTTTTAAAAAAAGTTCAGTTTTCCATATTTACAGTAAATGCCTTTTACTTACCTTATTTACATATCCATGCAGGATTCATAGAAAACCGCAACCCCCAGATTATGAATACCAGCCAAGATTTTTTGTCAGTCCCAGTGAAAAATAAAAAATCACCAGGAGGAAAGACAATGATGTGGACATTAATTCTGATGTTTCCCAAACTGGTAATTAGAATTCCTGCAAAGGCAATGCAAGCAAAATTGTCAACTGAAGTAAGGGAGATCTCAAAATGCAATTGAAATACATTAACTCTAAAAATGGCTGTGTCTAGCATGCCTTAATGTAATGTCTGTACTAATATTCATTTTTTTAGAGTTACTCTTGGCAAAAATATGTCACATAAAAACGATATGATCCTTTTGAATCTGCCAAGTGCTGCAAATAAAATATTTGGGTTTAGTCCCTGTTGTTTATAGCTATCTGAGAAAGTATAACTCATTGAAGTTGAAACTGTTGGCAAAATGTATTAATTGATAAGAAGAATAGACAAAATAATTAATATTTCAGCTCATCAACTAAATAACTGTTGTACAGGAATTTCACAAAATAAACATTTTTCATTGGGGAACAAGTCCCCTTACCTTTCCCCTGTACAGTTAATAAAGTTCCCAAAACACTTAGAATGCTATATTTTGTGATGCTGACTTTATAAACAGGTAATTCAGTGCATTATGGATTGAAGCATTGCTAGGCAGATTGTTGAAACTCAGCCTTTGTACATTAATGTACTGATTAAGACCCATAGTGTTCCTATAAAAAAAAATGGTCAGCCAGATTCAATAAAGCCTACGCAGTCCATTTAATACTAGAGCAATGTTTTGGGCTCAGTAAGCGGTGCACACTGCCGTGAAAACAAGGTAAACACTGCAGCATGCTAATTACAACATAAGCAGTTGAATTGTATGCTAATCAACCAATCCAAGATGGAGGACCTATTCAACAAGCTATAAAGCAGCCACATCAACTCAGTGTTTGTTTTCCCTGTGATTTCCAAAACCTATTGGAATACAGCCACAGAATGGAGTCTACACAGAAACAATGTCAGCGGCAGCTGTTAATCTAATTCATGTATATGTACAACAGGCTGAAGTCTATGCTGCTGCTGCTGCTAATAGACCACAGCCAAGAAGGAGAAGAGTTTTCAGACCCAGGGTAACTTATTGCAACCTACATGATGTGGAAAATATAGAGAGCTACAGGGTGGATAGAGACACACTGCAAGAACTCTGCAACCTCTGTCGTCCTCAGTATAGGACGTGATTACAAATGGTCCTGGGTTCAAGTACAGGGTGTGCAACCTTTTTTGTTACTGTTGTAACAGTGTAGTTTACAGCAATGAACTGAAAAATAGACAAATATTATTTTAACATTCTTGTGGCAGCAGGGGTAAGTGTAGTACTGCCATACACATGGTCCTGGGCTCTAATTCAGGATATTTCATACACTTTTACTGTTGTTCCACTTCCCATTATATTAATTTTCACTTGTAACACTTTAGATAGTGGAGCTGATATGAATTATATGTATGAGGGATGAGACACCATTATTGTGTTTTCAGATGTATGACTGAGGGTATACTCTGTATAGTTCTGTAAGTATAATTCTGCTATCTGGACTTGCATGGCCTTCACAATTACCTAAGACATATGCACAATTAGCTCTATATCCAATAACTTTGTCAGGTCACGCATACATGCATAACAACTCATACTGTCACCTGTATTTATGTATGATTCCTTGTCTATGGCTGAGCAGCATTTGTCCCTTATGCCTAGGTTTGAATACCACAGTGTAAAAATCAATTTTCTTAATATAGAAAAGTAAAAACAAATGTGTCAGGTCATTACATTTATGGCCCAGTGCATGTCAGCAAAAACTCACCTAACAGTTTCCTTCAATTTCCAATATATATTTCCAGGATATATCAGTAGACACCCCTCAAACAATGGCCAAGTGTCAGATTAACCTTCCAATTGCAATTATTAAATTCCTCTCTGCTTGGCATTGCTGCTCTCTGCTTAACATCACACAAACACATTGTTTGGGTTTGCCCACTACCAGTAAACATGATAACTGGAATTGGTTTGAAAGCATCAGTTTCCATTACTCTAGTTTGGCTGGTAGACATGGCTGGTGTTTAAGTGGAAGGTGCCAGCTTTAGGGTACTGAGGTGAGATTTACAGGAGTACAGGATATTTATTGGACTCCTGGTAAAGCACCACAGCCAATGTCATCTGCAGGGGGACTATTGCTCCCAGTACAAGTCTGAAGCATGGAATAGTTTGACCCAGGACGTATCAAGTGCTATCCCATGAACTGGAGAGCAATGGAGGCAGCATTTCAATGACCTGCACAGGAGAAAAAGGGATATCGTCAACAGTTGCTTGGAAGAATTTGAGACTGCAGACATCCTGCAGCTGTGTAAGTATGACAATAAGAGAGTACCTGTAAGACTTAGAAAGCTTAATATAGGCAAGACTGGTATGCATAATGTTCTTCTGTTCTTTTCTGTTCTTTCCCCAGCTGCCATAGAGTGTCATTTCAATGTGCAAGCTCATGTTGCTCGAGTAGACAGACTGAGGGAAGCAAATGGTATGTATGCAGCAGAAGAGAAGTGTTACTGTAGCATTAAAAGTTAAAGATGGCTTTTTTGGTATTTTATAGAGTTGTATCATATTAAGCATGCATATCCCAACTGTGAAAGCAAGTATGTATGTATTAGTCTGTACAAAAAAAAATTGTAAGAGTCCAATATTAGACTGTAGTCAGAGGAAGTGGATACAAATACAACAACTGACAACTATACGGTATTATTTCTTTAATAATATTTACATTAAATTAAAATTCTGTACCAGTGGCACAAATGCCCTGCTGTAAACTGTAATCTGTATAATTAGAACATTCATATGTGCAACATTTCCACATTTCAAGGATTACTTTCAGCACTCTGTAGTATAGTGTGCATCTGTTAGGACATATACTTAAATGTAATACTTTAGATAAAATAGATTTATAATTGTATTAATGCATTGTATGTCACATATGATGGTACTAATTTTATATCTTTTTTTCTCTATTTTTTCAATTATGTGTCAACAAAATGCCTCTGTGTCATCCATGTGTACCACATCACTAAATGCTCCACAGCACATCGAGATAGGCCAGCCTCAGTGGATCAGCCTGCCCCCCATTTCACCAGCTCCAGCAAGCAGCACTGTCTCTGCTGCCCCTGCACTACCTGCGCTTTCAGGTAGTCCTGCCTCAGAAGCTGGTGCAATGGTACCATCTGGGTGCAGTGGTGGAGGTGGTGATTTCATCACCTGCAGCAAGTTGCCAGGGATGTTGAATAGGGTCTTGCACCGCACCACTGGTGTACACTTACACTAGATGAAGAGGCTGCTCTCCCTCATGGTGCATAGGAGGAGGAGGAGACGTCAAACACTTCAGCCACAAGTGGAGTATGGTGACAGTGATGACAGTCCAGAGAGTGAGAGCTCGATTCTCACTGTCTCCAAGTGCGACAGGCATGAGACTGCATTGTTCACTCCCTCACCCCAATACGGTCCCCCCAACCTTTTGTGTCCATCACATCCCTGTTTCTTGTCTCATTTGTCTTGTATGCTTATAAATTGCTTCCTCACCTAGCCAACTTACCTGACCCAGACATACTGTACCTACATCCCTTCCACAACATTCTTATCTTACTGAAATAAAAAAGAAATGGGCACCTGACCCCACCACAAAAATTGTCGATACATAGCTCTTCGTTTTGCACATAAGTCTTCTTGACACACTTGATTCAATCCAATTAGCTAGACAACACGATTGTGTTGTTGTCACCCCACTTTGTGGAGGTGACAGTCCAAATTCAGTTAATATCCGGCACATATTTTCAGTTTACACTATTAAAGAAATGGATAGCTATGGTTCTTTCCCACCTCCCTCCTGCGCATTCTTGTACTGCTTTCCTTTTGTTCTGCCCCTGCTTACTCCCATTCCACCAGTTTCCTATCTATCCCATTTTAACAACTTTAATCTGGTGAAAAAATAGAATCACACATAACACACATAAGTAGCAAAAAAAAAAGCAATGGATCCCTTCACTTTTTGGGCTCTGCTTTTGAATGGGGGTGCTTATTGTGCACCAATGTGCAGCGATGGTGAGCGGTGGCAAAAGGCTTTGTTTATCTTCACCCAATGCCGCTTAACCTCATTGTGCTATGCCAAAACACAGTAACACATGTACTATAAAGAATTCATGTAATTGCATTATGAATGTTTATTTAAAATAATTTGAAAGTATTAGATACACTTGGATTTGAACCCAGTATCATCTGTGCTCAAAAGGAAGTGGGTCAATGCATTTGCACCTCCTGCCACAAAGCCAATTAAACAGCAGGTGTGTTTCACAGAATTAATGCTAACTCTCAGATTGTTCAAGGCTGCTCATGTTTGTGCACTGTTTAGCCATGCACAAACATGGATGGCATTGGAAATGTGTATCTCACAAGTGCAAATACTTTGCCAACTGTCACACAAACCCACTGCTAGCTGCTGTATGGAAAAGTAAATATCATTATGTATTACTGCTGTTTACTGTCCATTTCCTGTCTATGACATGAAATTACATGTGGAAGTGTAGCAAACTGATAGCCCTATCTAACAATGTGTCAGATATTTACAACACAGCTATGAGTTGCTTTCCCCAAGCACTGCAACCCTGGTGTTTCAGTACTTTTCCCACACATATATCACCTACACTACAGAAATTAATATTAAATGTTGTGTGATATGCAAAGCACATCAATCCAGTAACATGCAGGACTAGAACTACTGAACTATAAGCCTATAAAACCTTATCTGCAAGGCTAGGGAAGGAATCAGAATTGGCCTTATCCACAGGGACACAGGAGATTTAACACATTTGAGCCTACCCAGTTTGGTTTTGTAAAGGGTAGAGCTTACTTATTAAACTTAGTGGACTTCTTTGATTTTGACCCAAAGACCTGGATGAGAGATAACAGGACATACTGCCTATGATGAGTTATCCAAGGCCTTTGACACTATCCTCCATTAAGTTATCATAGAGATAATCTCCCATATGGAAGTTAACCCATATATTACTAGATGGATAGCCAACTGCCTCACCAACAGGACATACACTGACAAAGTTGAGGACTGCACAACCACCACTACACCACTTACCAATGCAATACAGCAAGGATCTATGCTGGGCCCTCAACTGCTTGGAAATTATTTCTCTGACACCCAGGCAAGGGTGGGTGGCCTGTGATTTACCAAGTTTGGAGATGACTGTCAATTCAACACAGTCATATAGAGTCCTGCAATGATGTTAACATATTACAGAAGGGGCTGACATAGACACATGATTGGTGCCAAACTCAGTGACTGAACCTTAAAACAAAAATAAAAAATGCCTCATTGTTTCCTTTGACAATGAAATACCCTGATAGTTATGATATGCATAACACCCCTCTAAGTCCAAAAACAGTCTTGCAAGACTTGGAACACATGTTGACAGCAATCTACACTTTTATCACTATGTGCCTATAGTGATGAGAGACACATTCTAAACTGCTACCTCATAAATAAGGCCATCACATCCAAAAACACGGATATCATAGCTCTGCTTTACTCTTCTCTTATTAGACCATTAATTGAGTACAATACTCCCTTCTGTCTGTACATCCCCAGACACCTGCAGCAACTGGAAAGAACACAGAGGTTTGTGACCGGGAGAATCCAGAGCCTCCAAAACATGGCATACAGGGAAAGACTGAAAGAACTATCACTGTACTCAGTATAATGCAAGCTGCTGAGATGACCTATGCCTGGCCTACAAAGCAGTCTCAGGCTCTGCCCTACTGGAAATGATGGACATCTGAAAATCAGATAGGACATGAATAACTTGCTACAGAGATCTCAACCTAGACTATGACATAAACAGAACAAGAATGGGGAGACAGATATATCTCCCACTTATTGCCACTCCTATGTAATAGGCTCCTACTGCATGTTAAGTGGTGCTCCTCAATGACCATATTTAAGCACAACTTCGACAATTGGATAGGTGATAGTAAAGTCACCCTTGGGGTGGTACCTTTTTACCTCATGGGCAGGGCCAGTCAGTGTTGATCAAAAATCACTCTGCTAACAACGACCATTTAACTATGCTCAATTATGGTCATAAGGGTTAGGGCGAGTTAGGTGAGTTAGGGTTTGGGCATGGGTGAGGTGAGTGTGTGATAGTGACGGACCTTAGGGCTGGGGTTTGGGTTAAGGTAAGTGGATAGTTAGTGGTGTTTGTACAGTTTAGTGTAGGGTTAGCTGCAAGATTGTGGGTGTATGTGTGTGGATTGCTGTTTATTTGGTGTGCTTGTGTTGTGTGTATGTGTTTTGGAACAGCAAATGTTTTCCCTAGGAAAAAATTTGCTGTTCTGAAAGTTCGATGTTATCAGCATTTGCTGAAAAGGGGTCGATGTTAAAACATTCAAAATAATGAACTTTCGATGTTCTAATATAGACCCATTTTGTTGTTTTGTGGCTTTTACTATTAAATGGAAGTATGCCTACATTTCTCTCTGTGGCTTTATTGTTTCGCTGAACAGTGGCTTCCAGGTTTACTCCAGCAGATGTTAGTTACCCAGATAGTGTGCATGAATACATTCATAGAGTGTGGATGTATCATAATAGTTGTACAAGTGTGTTTTTCAAGAATTATCTCTGATTACTCTAAATCACATATGCTACACATATGTTACAGCTAGGCTTGTAAATGCTGTAAGGCCATTAGGCTATTAATGTCTTATGAACCTATGAACCTATGCAGGCCTACCAACATGGCCTAATGATGTCATCCACTATAAGTTGACCTGCAGTCTTGTAAAAGTCAGACTTGTGCCATGGTGCTTGTGTAAAGTACTAGGTTCTGTAGTCCATGTACTTAGATAGGTAGGAGTTCTGTTCTCAGTGCAGTCAACTGTGTGTGTGTGTGTATGTATTTAGACAGAAGAGCAGAAATGTGTAACCTACAGTTACTGTTCCAATGCCATGGATTGACAGTATTTAGATATTTGGCTCCCAACATCTTCTCTCCAACAGTGTCTACTGATGTCATCCACTATAAGCTGACCTGCAGTCATGTAAAAGTCAGACTTGTACTGTAGTGCTCTTGTAAAATACTGAGTTCTGTAGTCCAAGTACTAATTAGATAGGTAGGGGTTCTATTCTTACTGCATTCAACTGGGGTGTGTATGTATGTGTGTGTGTGTGTGTGTGTGTGTGTGTGTGTGTGTGTGTGTGTGTGCACACTCACACTTGCTTGACATTACAGAGAGCCTTTTACACCACCATGTAGGACACTGTTATTGCCATTATCTTCTCACCAGACACCGTTGATGTCATCAGCTATAAACTGTTGTCTGAGACACTCCAATCAGACTTAAGCTGTGGAGCTTGACTTAAACACAGAGTTCTGTATTCTGTGTACTTAGATAAGAAGGTGTCCTATTCTCACTACAGTCAACTGGGGTGTGCATGTGTGCACTTACTTGACATTACAGAGAGCATTTATACACCAGCATGTGGGACAGTGTTATTGCCAGAGTCTCATCACGAAACACTACTGATGTCATCAGCTATATCTGATTTATGGATGTGCACCATCCCCCTTAGGACAGGATCAGAGACTGACAAGGAGGCCAGCCACAAGTCCCCTCATCCTCTAAGATACAGATTATAGTGATGTGGATTTCAGTATATATATATATATATATATATATATATATATATATATATATATATATAGATAGATATATATATATATATATATATAGATATATATATATACATATACACACACACACACACACACACACACATCATGGCATGGTTTGCATGCACTGTGATTTCTTGGTGAGTAACCTGTCCGGTCTCTCCAGCTGCTGCATGTGTCTGGTGAGGTACATACGAAAAAGAGCATTATACTCTATATTAGTGTTTTGATGAGGTTTGAGTACACTGCTATAATATAATCCTGAGATATGAATATGATGGCCTGACTTATGAGGTGCACAACACAAGCTTTCAATACCAATGTGGACGCTTGATGGTCAAAGTTCAGAGTGTTATGTACATGTGTTCCCAGTGCTTGTATTACTGGGTTTCAGCATAGCGGGAGTGAGTCAATGCTGTAATTAGCAGGTAATTCCACTTTGTAAAAAGCCAAAATAAAGACCCATTTTTGCATTTATTTCTAGACCATGTGGCTTTGTCACTAATCATCTGTCTGTGTTAGCCCCTCCTGCAGTATGTTATCATCATGGGTGGACTCAATGATTGCACCCTGTATGCAAGAATCAGCTTTAGTCTGAACTGCTGAGAAATAGATTCCAAGCAGTAAAGGCCAAGCACAAATCTCTAGGGTGCACCAATGGTGACAGCTCTACTGGTACAGGTTGATTCAGCAACTTTCACAGTAAGTGTTCTGTCAGTGAGCCAGTTGTTTACCTATCTAGTGACATGAGGTTTATTTCCCAGTTGGGAGAGTTTCTCAATGATTGCTGAAAGGGTGATTGTGTTCAAACCCTAGGCCAGTTGAGGATAGCCAGTATACATTGTCTTACTTTCATTCAGGCCTATCACACAGAATCAATGAGCTGTGACAACATCATAAATCATCTATCATGTGACTTATCACATACACCTTCCTGACATGGTTGAATGCACACTTCATCACACACTCCACACAGACTATGCTGCTATAGAAGGGTGTTTTCATCATGTATCAACATACGTATGAGTTGGGGGGAACAGCACCTGATGCAGGGTCCATGTTTGGCTACCAAAAAGAAATATCCATGAACGGCTAAATATCAAACATAAAACATTGAAATTTAACATTACCGAGTATGTATAACTTCAAAAAAAATCAGTCATCGGATGGCCGTAGTTGGACAACAACCAGGAAGTAATGAGCTGCATAAGGTAAGTGAAGGAAACCTTTTACATTTGCCCTTTTCCCCACTTGTAGTGCAATCTCGAAGTTGGTATTTATATTTGGGGGGGGGGTGTGGGGGGGCAAAGTCCCCCACCTTGGTTAGTTGTGTTTGTGATGTTGGCTAACTATGGCTATTCAATGACCAATTTGTTTTGAAGTTATATGCATTCAGTAATGTTTTGATGTTTTGTGTTGATATTTAGCTGTTCATGGATATTTCTTTTTGGTAGCTGAACAGAGACCCCCTGATGCATGCATGTGTAGAGACATCCTGACTCACCTCATCTGTGAGGTAGACTAACATATCATCATGGACCATTTCTAAATGGACACTAGTGATATCCTGACTGTATGCAATAGACCTGTGTGAATTATTAATCCTTTGTCATATCTTTTACATCTGTTAGATGTCCTCAAAGAGGTCATTGACGGCATGGGTGAAAACAACACTATCAGCTTTTTTAACTTGACAAACACAAGGCATTTGACACAAATACACAATGAGGTATTCACTCACCACTGTTAGATGTTGCGATATACACCTTTATTACCAATTGGGTAGACCAGTGTATCACATACATGGCATCTAAACATGTTGACATGTGTGAAGTGACCTATATCTCAGGTCCAGTGATCACGTCTGTCTGTCAGTGCTGTCTGCTAGGCCTTTCCTGTCCATTATTTATGTGATGGACATCACAGACGATATATACATTCTGTGTCTGAACAGCTGCTTGAAGGACTACAGACTGCGGGCAATCATTGACTCCAACTGTGATAGTACTATAATACAGACAGTATCAACACATGCCAAAGATTGCTTCCACAGCCCTGACAACACCTGCAATTACAAGAAAACAACTGGGGGATTTGTTACATCAGGAAAAAAAAAACACAACCCAAGTATAATGTAGACAACACCCCCTATAATCAGGCCAGTATGACCTGTGACCTGTTGGTAGATGGCAATTGGCACATCCACCACCATACAGACACAATTCTGACTACTCCCTTGTATGTAGCATAACTACTGAGTATGTGAAGGACATCCACATCAGAGACCATAATTCCTCCATAGTTCACAGCCTTCATCACACCAAAAAATGAGTACAATGCACCCTTCTTCGTGTACCTCCCTAAATATCTTCCAGTGATGTGTGACTAAAGTGTACTACCTTTGCCACAGTGACCTATCACACATCTTATTGGCCATACCTAAGTATTCTTTTTGTGGCATAAACATTACTGTCTGATGGTGTGAAACCTCCATGAAATTGTTACACTAGATCCAGGTGTGCTACCTGTTCTGTTGATGCACACAGAACATACATAGGTGTTTGACAACATAACAGTGTGGATTGTGCCATTTATATGCCATGTACACCAATCGACTAGCCTGTATTGATCATTATGTTACATACAGGTATTATTGTCCCTCCTAACACCTCCAGCAGATGTTTATCACCAATAAATCCAAAAAGCAGGCAAACAAGGAAAAATCGCACAAATAAACCAAAGAATGAACCTAGATGCCACTGTTCAGTGAAACAATAAAGTCACGGAGAGAAATGTAGGCAGACTTCCGTTTAATAGTAAAAGCCACATAACAACAAAACACATAAACATATTCAACACTTTGTTTTCATTTCTAGCACTTCCTCAGATGTGGGCTGTCACACACCAATCCACTACAAATAGTAAAAAATCATGACATCACTAATCAATTAACCAATAGTATTGTTTAAAAGACATTAAAATGTTTTAAAATAATTATTTTTTTAGATATTTATAAGAAACGAAAATGAAGTGTTGAATACGTTTATGTGTTTTGTTGGGGTCTATATTAGAATGTCAAAAGTTCATTATTTTGAATGTTCTAACATCGACCCCTATTCAGCGAACGCTGAAAATAGCAAAACGACAGATAACCAAATGTTTTCCTAGGGAAAGTATTTGGTTGTCCATTTCTGTCGTTTCGCTATTTTCAGCACTGTGGTAGGATGTTACGGGTCAGGTTCAGGTAAGTGTGCAATTGGGTGTTCGTTAGGTGAGTTAGGCTTAGGGTGTGAGGGAGGTATGTGTGCGATTGTGTGGACGCAAGGGTTAGGGCCGGTTAGGTGAGTTAGGGTTAGGGCACGGGTGAGGTCAGTGTGCGATAGTGATGGACCTTAGGGTTAGGGTTTGAGTTAAGGTAAGTGGATAGTTAGTGGTGTTTGTACAGTTTAGTGTAGGGTTAGCTGCAAGATTTTGGGTGTATGTGCGTGGATTGCTGTTTGTTTGGTGTGCTTGTGTTGGGTATATGTGTTTTGGAGCAGGATCAAAATGTTCGATGTTCTCAGCTTTCGCTGAATAGGGGTCGATGTTAAAACATTCAAGATAATGAACTTTCGATGTTCTAATATAGACCCGTTTTGTTGTTTTGTGGCTTTTACTATTAAATGGAAGTCTGCCTATATTTCTCTCCGTGGCTTTATTGCTTCGCTGAACAGTGGCATCCAGGTTTACTCCAGCAGATGTTTGTTACCCGGATAGTGTGCATGAATACATTCATAGAGTGTGGATGTTTCATAATAGTTGTACAAGTGTGTTTTTCAAGAATCATCTCTGATTACTCTAAATCACATATGCTATGTCAGAGGCATGTGATTGCTGGTGGGATTATTCTGATATTGTCCATGATTGTGCTTACTTCCTTTAATGTTGTCCATGAGCCATTACCTGTATCCTACTTGCTTTAGATCTCTGTTGAGATTACCCACATATTCAGGCAAATGGAGAGCTTCACAGCATGCACCCTACCCCAATTTTATGTAACCTGCCTGATAAATGTCCTCTGTATTATTTATGTAAAAATGCCTTTCTTGCACAGACATCCTCCCCATTGTTATATCATCTTGTGTGACAGTCACATAAAACACATTTTCACTGTACAGTCCCTACTGTACCAGGCTGATATTTGATTGGTGTTGCTGCTACAACCATCTTCCATTGACATGCCCTCATTTGCTTACATTAGGTTGTTTCACCTGTCCTCTTTCCCTATGTTCGTTCCTATAATTCATCTGTGTGCACCTATTCAATGCACACACTTCCCCTGAGTGTTTGCTTTACATGGCAGTCAATGTACCCTTGCAGATCATTTACACAACTTCAGTACAGAATACCAGGAATGGGATTTCACAATTGGCTGCACTGTATATACACTGTCCTGTACTGTGTTTGGACCGTATACTTAACATCAAATCCTTCAGAACATGTATCTTAACACAAACCCCCTGGCTATTCTAGTACATTTCTAATGAGAAAATATGTAAAATATGCCCCTATTTCTGGGTCATTGCCCTCCATTATGTTGGCTTTTGTCCAGATGTCGTGCACTAAGAGACTGAGAGCTATATGTTAAGCCCTGGTAACCACTGTGGCATTCCTCACAGAACTGCAGGCCTTCCATGCTCTGATTTAAACAGGATTGCTATCCGCGTTCACTTACACAGCTTCCTGGCCAGCAACACTGTTGCCAGCCACAAAACCTTGCTTATTTATGCTTAAACGCAGTGTGCAGCATAAATATGCAATGATTGGTGCTGCTCACTGTGCATCACTCTGCACACATGTAAACTCCATGTAGTCTTAGCCAAAAGCCTACACAGAGTTTATTACATATCAGGGATTTTGTATTTATAGTGACAGGGAGAGTGTAAATATTTTTAACAGTATTCTAGTTTAAAGTAGTAGTTTTTTTAAGTTTCCTATCTGTAATGGATATCAATGGGAAGGGCAGCAGGAAGGAGGTGGGGTAAAAATCTCCTAGCAGAGGAAGAATGCCAATAGTTATTACCTCTGAAGAGCAGCTGGTTAGTGTGCACCCGAGGTGGCATTCCTCCTATGCTGTACTGAAGATGTCATAAGAAGGCAGAAACCTGCATGTCTGAAACTGTGCTTTGATGGCTGGAATAAACGTCGTTAACTCTTGAATATTGGTGTCTGAGTGATTTTTAGATTACTCCTGTATTTGTTTATGTTTTTGTCTGTTTGTAGATCTGAGAGTATGCTATCAACTGGTTTCTAAGCTTTGGATGGAATTCAAGCCTTTCCAAAGGCTGCAAAAAAGATTGTGCCTTTCTTAAGGCTGTAACTGAGGGTCTCTTTAGCCTTTTTAAAGGCTTCTCACAATAGTCTTTTAAGGCTTGCCACAACAAGTCTTTCTTAAGGCTTATTAGAGGGTTTGTTGAGGTAGCCTTCTTGGTGGCTACTTAATATTGTGATAGGCTATTTTCAGAGCCTGTCAAAGGGACCCCACAGCCTTTTTAATAGCTGTTCCTCAAAGGACCAGTTTAAATGCTATCCACTAATAGGCTTTTAAAAAGGCCACAAACCACAGCCTTTTTCAAAGGCTATTCACAAGTGCCTTGCCACTGGTTACCTTGCCCCGAGCCTTTTTAAAGGCTTATCCAGGAGGATGAGAGATAGTAACTGAAGACTAGGCACAGCACCTCGGGTGCACACTAACCAACTGCTCTTCAGGGGTAATAACTATTGGTATCTGTAATGAATAGAAGATACAGGTATGGAATGTGTTTTTAATTAATTTGTTATATCATGGTGTGGATGGCAGGAGAAATGGGGTAGGGGTTATACTAAAGGAACAATATGTCAAGAGTGTTTTAGACATGAAGAGAGTGTCTGATAGAGTGATGTTTATGAAGCTCAAAATTGATGGTGTAATGATGAATGTTGTTAGTGCATATGCTCCACAAGTTGGGTGTGCGATGGATGAGAAAGAGAAATTTTGGAGTGAGTTGGATGAAGTTGTGGTGAGTGTACCCAAGGGTCAGAGACTAGTGATTGGAGTGGACTTTAATGGGCATGTTGGTGAAGTGAACAGAGGGGATGAGGAAGTGATGGGTAGGTATGGTGTTAAGGAGAGGAATGCAGAAGGTCAGATGATTGTGGATTTTGCGAAAAGGATGGACATGGCTGTGGTGAATACGTATTTTAAGAAGAGGGAGGAGCATAGGGTGATGTACAAGAGTGGAGGAAGATGCACACAGGTGGATTATATCCTATGTAGGAGGCCAGTCTGAAGGAGATTGGAGACTGTAATGTGGTGGCAGGGGAAAGTGTAGTTAAGCAGCATAGAATGGTGGTCTGTAGAATGACGTTGGTGATCAGGAAGAGGAGGAGGAGTGTGAAAGCTGTACCAAGGATTAAATGGTGGAAGTTAAAAAAGGGTGATTGTGAAGTGGAGTTTAGCGAAGAGTTAAGACAGGCACTGGGAGGCAGTGAAGAGTTACCGAATAACTGGGTAACTACAGCAGAACTAGTAAGGGTGACTGCTAGAAAGGTGCTTGGTGTGACATCTGGACAGAGGAAGGAGGACAAGGAGACCTGGTTGTGGAATGAAGAAGTACAGGAGAGTATACAGAGGAAGAGGCTGGCGAAGAAGAAGTAGGATTGTCAAAGAGATGAAGAAAGTAGACATGAGTATAAGGAGATGAGGCGCATGGCAAAGAGAAAGGTGGCGAAAGCTAAGGATAAAGCATATGGAGAGTTGTATGAGAGGTTGGACACTAAAGAGGGAGAAAAGGACCTGTACCCATTAGGTAGGCAGAGGGACAGAGCTGGGAAAGATGTGCAGCAAGTAAGAGTGATAAAGGATAGTGAGGGAAAGGTACTCACAAGAGAGGAGAGTGTGTTGAGTAGATGGAAAGAGTATTTTGAGAGGCTGATGAATGAAGAGAATGAGAGAGAGAGAAGGTTGGATGATGTGGGGATAGTGAATCAGGAAGTGAAACAGATTAGCAAGGAGGAAGTAAGGGCAGCTATGAAGAGGATGAAGAATGGAAAGGCTGTTGGCCCAGATGACATACCAATGGAAGCATGGAGGTGCTTAGGAGAAATGGCAGTGGAATTTCTAACTAGATTGTTTAATGAAATTTTGGAAAGTCAGAGGATGCCTGAGGAGTGGAGAAAAAGTGTTTTGGTACCTATCTTTAAGAATAAGGGTGATGTGCAGAGCTGCAGTAACTACAGAGGGATAAAACTGATCAGTCACAGCTTGAAGTTATGGGAAAGAGTAGTAGAAGCTAGGATAAGAAGGGAGGTGATGATTAGTGATCAGCAGTATGGTTTCATGCCAGGAAAGAGCACTACAGATGCAATGTTTGCTCTGAGAGTGTTATTGGAGAAATACAGAGAAGGTCAGAAGGAGTTGCATTGTGTCTTTGTAGACTTGGAGAAAGCATATGACAGGGTGCCTAGAGAAGAGTTGTGGTGTTGTATGAGGAAGTCGGGAGTGGCAGAGAAGTATGTAAGAGTGGTACAGGATATGTACGAGGGTAGTGTGACAGTGATGAGGACTGCAGTAGGAGTGACAGATCCATTTAAGGTGGAGGTGGGATTACATCAAGGATCAGCTCTGAGTCCTTTCTTATTTGCAGTTGTGATGGACAGGTTGACAGATGAGATCAGACAGGAGGCCCCGTGGACTATGATGTTTGCAGATGACATTGTGATCTGTAATGAGAGTAGGAATCAGGTTGAGGAGACTCTGGAGAGGTGGAGATATGCTCTAGAGAGCAGAGGAATGAAGGTCAGCAGGGCTAAGACAGAATATGTGTGTGTAAATGAGAGGGAGGGTAGAGGAATGGTGAGGATGCAGGGAGTAGAGTTGGTAAAGGTGGACGAGTTTAAGTACTTGGGATCAACAGTTCAGAGTAGTAATGGTGAATGTGGAAGAGAGGCAAAGAAGAGAGTACAGGTAGGGTGGAATGAGTGGAGAAGAGTGTCAGGAGTGATTTGTGACAGATGGGTACCAGTAAGAGTGAAAGGGAAGGTCTACAAGAGGGTAGTGAGACCAGCTATGTTATATGGGTTGGAGATAGTGGCACTGACAAAAAGTCAGGAGTCCGAGCTGGATGTGGCAGAGTTAAAGATGTTAAGATTTGCACTCGGTGTGACTAGGCTGGATAGGATTAGGAATCAGTATATTAGAGGGTCAGCTCATGTTGGACAGTTTGGAGACAAAGCAAGAGAGACAAGATTGCGTTGGTTTGGACATGTGCTGAGGAGGGATGATGGGTATATTGGGAAAAAGATGCTAAGGATGGAGCTGCCAGGTAAGAGGAGAAGAGGAAGGCCTAAGATAAGGTTTATGGATGTGGTGAGAGAGGACATGCAGGCGGTTGGTGTGACAGAGCAAGATGGAGAGGATAGGAAGAAATGGAAAGAGATGATCCGCTGTGGTGACCCCTAACGGGAAAAGCCGAAAGAGGATGATGATGATACTGGTTAAAACTTTTCTGATTGGCTGATTTGGGTGTGCCTGGTTTACATATTATTTTTAAATGTATTAGTTTTTATTGTAATTAGTGCTGAAGAATTTTCTGTGTTGAGGATGAAAGTGGTCAACTTTATTTTATTTATTTTATTAAAGCTTGTTTAGAAACCTCATTGACATTGCCATGGTATGTTGCCATTCCTATGTTTTATATACTTAACATTTCCCTGATTTACTGCTGTATTTCTTACATTTTTAGAAGTTATGTTGCTGTTTCACAGACTTATTTAAGCAGTAGTCATTTTTCTAGAATTGTATATAATGGAGCTCTTTAAGGAGAGATTTACCTACAGTTACTTAATCAGAATTAAACACATCATTTCACTTGTTTTCTTTCTTTTTTTTTTGTTAGAAAATGTTCCTGTAACATTTTTTATATTTTAGCCAAGATGTTTCACAATGTTTTTGGTTAACAGGCACATCCAAGTTCTGTGAAAATATTTTATAACATAAAGTAAACAGGCTGAAATGGTAGGACAGGTCCGGAGGATAAGGACTGAAAATTATTGACAGAAGCATTAACTTGAAGTTAAAACGAAAACTTCAGGCTGCTTGTTTTCATAAATATAACTTAAAACAAGTGCAGTGAGTCACAATTCACTTTTACAGCTCAACATATATCTTAAAAGCACAATTAAAAATGGACACAAAAAGGGTGTAAAGCAATATAATGTCTCCCAGTACCTTAGCCTGCAAGTCTTTGTTATGGAATACAGTGTGAAAGGTGAGGCGTATAGAGAAGGAAAAAAGTTAAAAAGTGTGCATTTCATTTTAATATGCTTTCATTACAATATGGATTTTTGAGTTTCTTTCAGTATGCATCTGATGATTTACTTCCTCCCAAATATGACAAATGCTAACATGATAGAGTGTAAAAAGTTCTGTTTTTTGTAGCAAGTTATTTTATGGAATTTGGAACTCATGCCTAATATGGAAAGTTATAAAGAAAGAGCCAGGAGACCTTAGCAGAATAAATGCTGTGGTGTTCAATTTTAATTGTTCAGCGGTTGTTCTAAGATTATTATGTTAATGTTGCTTTTAATCAGAAAACTGGTAACCAAAGAAAAGAAACTGACGATCAAAAGCAAACAGCGTACGGCACCAGGACAACCCGGTCAACACAAGGACGTATCAAAAAGTGTTCAAGTTGCTTGCAACGCCAAAAAAACAGATACCTCCTCGTTTTCAGTTTGTAAACGCAGTTTTAATGTTAAAAACGTTTTCGCTTCCTACACAGAAGAAGCTTCATCAGACAGTGAGACACAGAACATAATTCAATTTAAACTAAGCAAAAAGGAAAGACAATGATGTCATTTCCTTCAATCCTTACATCTGTTTTTTAAAAAAGCAGACACCATTTCTTTTTAATAATTATTGCAGTCACTGCTAAGTGAACGAAAATGCACATTCGCATAAAGTCACACCACTACCCGATCAGACTAGTTCCTTGTTAATGTCTAAACACAGGACAAAAAGAAATATCATTCAGTGTGGGTAGGTTTCCGTGCCACCACAAGTGGCACCCCCATACTTGAAGGTTTTATAGTATACCCTACCTTTTTTGTTTTATATATATAAAAAAGAAGTATATAACATTAAAAGCTTTTTAAAACCATTAAAAAATAATGATAAAACATGTAATAGACACAACTCGACTCTTAATAAAACAGTGAACACTGTACCTTAATGAATACAAATTTCTTAAAATATTAAGAAGTTTTAAATTGTAAAAGCTCGATATGGAACAATGCTGGTGAGTCGTCTCTCAAAAAGAGAAGTAAAGGGTTTATATTCAGTTAAATATACAGCACGGTACCTCTTCTTATTGGTGCCCTATAAGGGCACTAGTTAAAGTATTGAGGGAAAGTCCAGCAAAAAACCTGAAAAAAGTGTACCTTGAGTTAAAAAAACATGTGTATGTGTCTCTGAATCACCTCAAGTAACTTTTATATTTCAGTACAGCCAAAATATTGCATGCTTCATTTAATCCTGGATAGGAAAAAGCATTTAGGCGTAACTGCCATTCTAATTCTCTAATCTCAAGTAAAAGAGCTTGTGGGCCCCCTCTTATACCTACATTGACACTATCAATGCCCATGTAGGAAAAACTGTGTCCAGTATGTTTAATAATGTGTTTAGAGAGTGCGTTGTCGCCTTTTTTAGTTCTAATTGCATAATTGTGTTGGTAAAGGCGGTCCTTTAATCTACGGTCCGTCTTTCCAACATAAAATGCAGTGCAACAGTTGCAGAATGCAAGATACACCACAGATTTAGTGTTACAAGTGATTTTGTGATTAATGTTGTATTTAATACCATTAACCATGAATGAGTTGCCTACTTTTAAAAATCTACACAAATTGCACATCCCACAAATAGCAGTACCATTATGTCTCAAGAAAAAATCAGTAGGGTCTTCCCTAGATTGAAGTAATTCTTTTAAGTTGTTGCCCCTCTTAAAAACAAAGGATGGTTGTAAGCCTAGGGTTCCTATCAACTGTGGGTTGTTCAAAATGAAGGACCAGTTTTTCTTGATGATTGAACAAATGGCATTAATGTGCCTGTTATAAGTAATAACCAGACTGGACTTAAAATCAGCTCTACTACTTTCAAGAGATGTACATGGTTCTACCTCCCTAGCAACAGCTTCAAAATTATTCACCACTAGTGTATAGGATTCTGAACCTACCCTTTGTGTGATAGTGGAGTCAACATTTCGTTGTGAAAGAAGGGGTTTGTAGAATCCATTCTCTCTTTTAATAGAGACTTCCTCGATTAAACAATCGATGAATTCAGTGGGGTAACCCCTGTTGGAAAACATAATCTTAAGATTTAAACACTCGGTCTCAAAAGATTCAATGGTATTATACATACGTACCGCACGGACCAATTGTCCTTTCACAATGGACTTCCTCTGTTTCCATGGGTGGTTGCTATTAAAATGGAGGAAGCCATTGCAGTACGTTGTTTTTCTAAAGATGCTAGAGAGGTAGCCTTGATAACCCACATCTTTAACAAGTTTAATGTCTAAGTAATCAATTTCTCTTGTAGAGAAATGGTATGTAAATTTTAAAAATGTGGAAGACCTGTTCATGTATTCAATCATATTATTAGCCTGCTGTTCATCACCATCAAAAAGGATGAATACGTCATCCAAGAACCGAGTGTAAAATCTAATGGAACTTTCAAAGGTGGTGTTGTTCAAAAGGCAAGTGTTTTCCCAGTGTGCAACCACTAAGTTTGCAACACTGCCACCGCAAGGTGAACCCATTGCAATCCCTCTTTTTTGTATATAGTAACGCTTATCAAAGATAAAGAAGTTAGAAGATAAGACAATATCTAATAGTTGTGTAACAACAGAAATCTCATCCTTACAAGCTCCTAGTTTTAAAAGCATTAATTCAACCCACTCGATAGCCTCCTGATGTGGGATAGATGTGTATAAATCTACAACATCTATTGTTAAAAAGTTAAAGGCCACATCAAAAGGAATCGTATCTATGGATTGAAGGAAGGACCATGAGTCCTTGCATATCTGAGGGATGAGCTTAATATATTTAGAAATGATATGGTCGACTACCCTGGCACAAGGGTGGGTGATTGAATTCCTACCATCAATCAATGCCCGCATGGGTGGGTCCGCTAAGTTTTTGTGAATTTTCGGGATCCCAAACATAATTGGGATCCTCGGAAAAGAGATGTCAATAAAATTAAATGTATCGATATCGATTAAGCCATCGATAAACAAATCTCTGAAATACCCTTTAATTCTGTTGTGTTGTCCAGACATCTCATTTAAGGAAGAAGACTCATATGCGGGTGAATCCAGGACTTTCAACATCCTAGAATTATAATCTTCTTTATTGAAGATGGCAAGCCCCCCACCCTTGTCGGGTTTAATAACCCTGATAGGCATGTCCCTCAAGTTTTTCAAACCTTGTCTTTGTTCACGTGAGATGTTACTCTTGTTGTCAAACCATTTGAGGTTTTCAAAAAGTAGTCTTAAGTCTAACTCACAGGCACTTTCAAACATAACCAAAGAGGGGTGCAACGGGGGGTTAAAAACACTTCTCATTTTGAAAATAGGTTTGTCATTATTAATCAAATCACCCTGAAATAATACTTTCAGGTTCAATCCCCGAACAAAACATTTCAAATCAGTGAGAACATTCTGCAACTGTTGCACTGCATTTTATGTTGGAAAGACGGACCGTAGATTAAAGGACCGCCTTTACCAACACAATTATGCAATTAGAACTAAAAAAGGCGACAACGCACTCTCTAAACACATTATTAAACATACTGGACACAGTTTTTCCTACATGGGCATTGATAGTGTCAATGTAGGTATAAGAGGGGGCCCACAAGCTCTTTTACTTGAGATTAGAGAATTAGAATGGCAGTTACGCCTAAATGCTTTTTCCTATCCAGGATTAAATGAAGCATGCAATATTTTGGCTGTACTGAAATATAAAAGTTACTTGAGGTGATTCAGAGACACATACACATGGTTTTTTAACTCAAGGTACACTTTTTTCAGGTTTTTTGCTGGACTTTCCCTCAATACTTTAACTAGTGCCCTTATAGGGCACCAATAAGAAGAGGTACCGTGCTGTATATTTAACTGAATATAAACCCTTTACTTCTCTTTTTGAGAGACGACTCACCAGCATTGCTCCATATCGAGCTTTTACAATTTAAAACTTCTTAATATTTTAAGAAATTTGTATTCATTAAGGTACAGTGTTCACTGTTTTATTAAGAGTCGAGTTGTGTCTATTACATGTTTTATCATGATTTTTTAATGGTTTTAAAAAGCTTTTAATGTTATATACTTCTTTTTTATATATATAAAACAAAAAAGGTAGGGTATACTATAAAACCTTCAAGTATGGGGGTGCCACTTGTGGTGGCACGGAAACCTACCCGCACTGAATGATATTTCTTTTTGTCCTGTGTTTAGACATTAACAAGGAACTAGTCTGATCGGGTAGTGGTGTGACTTTATGCGAATGTGCATTTTCGTTCACTTAGCAGTGACTGCAATAATTATTAAAAAGAAATGGTGTCTGCTTTTTTAAAAAACAGATGTAAGGATTGAAGGAAATGACATCATTGTCTTTCCTTTTTGCTTAGTTTAAATTGAATTATGTTCTGTGTCTCACTGTCTGATGAAGCTTCTTCTGTGTAGGAAGCGAAAACGTTTTTAACATTAAAACTGCGTTTACAAACTGAAAACGAGGAGGTATCTGTTTTTTTGGCGTTGCAAGCAACTTGAACACTTTTTGATACGTCCTTGTGTTGACCGGGTTGTCCTGGTGCCGTACGCTGTTTGCTTTTAATCAGAAAAGGTATAAAGAATGTATAATTCTACTACTTGAGGAGACAGGGTGATGATTTCCAATTCTCACATGTATGTGCCTTTCATTGCAATTAAGGAGATTATTATTCTGTGCTGAACTGAATCGTGTGAAAGTTATTTGGTACTTTGACCACTGTCAAGTTGAAAAAAGGTCAAAGGATAAAAAGCCTCTCACCAAGTCAGCTATGGTGCCATAGTTGGATTTTAAAGTCTTTTCAACACAACACAGGTAACCTTCAGTTTCTTCACTATCAGAGCCCTGTCTGATAAACAAGAACATTCTTCGGTACTTCCACTTCAGACCCTGTAGTCTCAGCCTCGTTCAGTCTCACTTTTTACTTGAAAGAAATCCACAAGTACTCACTGCAGACTTCTCTGGATTTTCAAGTGCCTTCTTCCATCCTGAATTTACCTTTCCCTTAAATAGGGTAGGTAGGTTCTCATACATTCTCACCTAGAAATCCAGGGTATACTGGTAAGAAGAGCCAGATCCAAATATTCTTCTAACTGATAATGATCTTACATTTGCCTTTCCAAATGCTGACATACTTCTCTAAGCATTCCCTGTATACCCCTGAATGAATGCTCCAGTGCCAAGACTACACTGCCTCTGCTCGGCTGTCAAACTTACTGATCAGGTATATATGTATATATATATATATACACACATATGAAATGTCAAGGGCAACAAGAATACATGGATTACCAGACAGGAAAACTGTACTGGGGACAAATGCACACAGAAATCAACAAGAGGTATACAGAAAGATGTTGGAAGTCTAGTGCAATAATTGATGTGAAGGTGCTTATGTCACAAAGTAAACTTTCTAATAATAAGATTTTGCAGTACGTATGTCAGGATAAATAGTGGTGGTCATGCTTACTGTGCAATGTAACAGGGGAATGACATCGCAAATCAATGTCAATGATGTGTTGAGTTGAAATGACAGTTTGCAAGGACAGTATATGCATAATAGGATATCTGCACATAGTGAATTGCATCCATATAATATGTAAGAAAACAGGAATGGCTGAGAAGCCACAATTACCTTTCACAAGAATTGAACCCATGCTTTCAATGTCAGTACCGATCTGTATATTAACTGTGTTTGCCACAAAAAGAGGCCTAACCCATGTTTTAGGAGGGTCACCCTTGAAGGGAATAATGCACCTCAATAATATTATTAAAGTTATGCATTTCATATATAGGTGTGTGGTGTTACAAATGTGGGAGAAAAGTGTGACATATGCAATACTCTTCCATAAGGTACTCCTGCCTGACACAGATATTGTACAGACAGATAAGAAGAGATGCAAACAACACATTATGATGAAATGAATTCCCCATAGCTGTGTATCGTCAGGATCTGCCACAGGAAGTATCAATGGGTGTTATGACAAACAAATTAAATGAATGTGTGAATTAAGAAAGGATCACTGAAAATAACTGTAATAGCATGTCAGACAGATGGCAATTAAATGAGTATGCTCATGTGAACACAAATTTAATCAGTCCTATATTAATGCTCCATGGTCAAGATTAAGGATGGCATCTCTGTTTGTCTATACACATACAACCCAAGAAATGGAGTACACACATGTATAGCACAGTACTCAATGCATGTGCCAAGGTAGCACTCTCACTAATACATTGGCAGAGCAAATGTGTAATCTCAGGAAATCCAAAGCTACATTCACATGTATTTGTATAATATATCAAGAGATAATACTGATGTGATGTAATGGCTGTTGTCTGACACCAGTACATTCAAACAAATGAATCCATTTACTTTATTTGAGCATCAAGATGTACAGTGCCTCCAAATAACAAGATGGCTTCTAATCACATTTGGCACAGTGGAAGTGTTTTCAAAGCTGTTGAAGTCCACCTATGTGAAGTCATTTAATCATCTGTACTTTGGATATACATTTTATCTGCTAAAATTGATGCAGGAGCCCTCTGCCACTCTATATGTACACAGTATAATGGGTGAGATGTCTTTCATGCAGAACAGCTAAGGAAACAAATGCTTATAGTCTCTCAACTCTAGTTTGGAACACTTGCCTAAGCATTATAAAAATCAACACAATAGTGAGATCAATGAATGTGCCATAATATAAGTGCATCAACAATTGTCAAATGTGTGGTTATGTGAAAGCATTATATCATGTGTATGACTCAAGGAATATGCATCTGTTTAATTACTTAGAAATAATCTTGCTGTATGTCAGACAACATTGCTTGATGCTAGATGTACCAAAAACACATGTAGCCTCCTGCTGTTGTCACTGTGTCTATAGAGCAGAAATTATGTCCAATGTGGATATAGTCCTGTATTGGAACACATGCCTTACTTAGGCAACAACGTACATTATATCATGTTATGTCCTCAGCCCTGAGGAGGTGCTTTACTACAATTGTGATGGAATGACAATCTATTTAAATGACAGCATCGGTCTTCAATACAGCCTTTCCAAAGGAAATGTAGAATAAATTCTTGTAACCAGAAACAACATCAATGACATTAGAGTAATGTTGCTGAGAATAGCACATGCAGGTAGCAACACTGTTCACAACATGCACATTGACTGTAAGCAGTTACATTGGGATTTTAACTATATATTTAACATCACAGGCAAATGAAGGTTTGCTGAAACACAAAGGAAACTAATGATTTATTTGATGACTGTGACATTGCACATCTTAATGGATGACCTCACCATTGTGTATTACCTTCATGCTTCCTCTAAACATTAGATGCACCACACACTGTATAGTTATACATCATGTTTGCATTTGCAGCCTGTTCTGCACAGGAAGAAACATACAACAACAGATAACAGTCATTACTCTAATTGAACTCCTTACCTATGTACTAAAACAACCTACACACAAGTGCATTATATGCACTTGCCACAGGAGAAATCTGAGTAATATGAGTCATACTGCATCTTTGAAAATATGACATCAGCTGTGTCATGCAAATGAGATGTGTGTGCAAAAATTCTAAATGTGGTAAATACTAAGAGGTGTAACACACTCTGGCATCCATTTTGGTTCACACATATACAATCAAGAGAGCCTCACTGCTATATTCAAACTTTCTACCAATAAATTGACACAATCTACACACATGTATATTATGCGCATGTACTACATGAGAGGTCTGACTTTTGTGGTGTGAGAGTGTATTACTGAATTGATTACCTCATCAGTGTGTTGTAGAATGTATGGTTTGTGGACAGAGTGAAAAAAGGGTGGGGATTGATCTCCCATGTAAATGCTTGTTGTAATTTGGAGTCAAATGAGCAAACCTGCTGAAATAATCCTTCAGCAATGCAACGCACTCACCATTACACATACAAGTTGATTGTTGTGAGATTAGAACACCATACTGATCTCGTTATACAGGCTAGAAGGCACAGTACATAATGCATGCACCACCACAGAAGTCTGACTTACACAGTTTGAGAGCACACTTTACAGAGGATGACATTAGAGTTGTGTTTCCGAGACAATGATGTTGGGAGAAGGGTTTGACACTGATGTGGACACACCCTGCAGTATAAAATGAATGCCATACTACTATTTTAATAAGGCCATCAGTAGTTAAGGTCATGTTTATACAACTCCATACACACACGTTGACCTCCATGTGATTAGAGCTCCTTACCTATCTAGCTATGCAATCTAGAGGACATAGTACTTAATGCAAGCACCATCTCAGAAGTTTGACTTACTCAGTGTGAGAGTCCACTTTATACAGGATGACATCAGTGTGATTTAGCAAAAAAGATGCTCCCGAATTCACGAATCCTCCGTGTAAGACTTAATAAGTCTTACTCGGAGGCTGCAGTTGAACGGTATGATGTCAGCGCGCCATGAATATTCATGAGGGCACGCTGACTCAACCGTAAGTCCTACACGGATCATGTAGGAAAGCAGGAGACGTGTCCGACTGCCGAGCAGTCTAAATGTCCATGCCCCTGCAAGGGTTGGAAAAGTAAAATGAAAACACACAAGAGCGAATCCGCTCAAATGTCCTTGCACCCAACACCACACTCCCTGACATTGTAAACCCCCATCACAGTTATAAAAAGCAAAACATTAATTTTATTTTTTTTAAATTCCCAAAATAGCTGCCCGTATTTGCGCGTGTGTGCGCGGGTGTGCCCATTGCTTAGCTGCAGTTAACAATTCAGACATGGAAGAGCATAAGAAAGAATGTTTATGCAAATCACACCAAATAGCAATAGCATAATGGTAAAGCGTTCGCACAAAGAGGAGACATTCACTGTTCGAGTCCCACCATTCCCCTTCTTATTTACATTTTAAATCAGTATATAAAATAATACCTGACATATATGATTAAAATATTAATAATAAGCAGTGAAATGGCTTATGTATCAGTGAATAAAATATATATTTTTAAAGAATCCTGATATATAATTGCCCGCAGTTAAACAGCACTTTACCCAGTGCAATAGAGTTGCCCATAGTTAAATAGCACTTTACCCAGTGCAATAGAGTTGCCCAGAGTTAAATAGCACTTTACCCAGTGCAATAGAGTTGTCCATAGTTAAATTGTGCATTACCCAGCGCAATAGAGTTGCCCATAGTTAAACTGTGCTTTAACCAGCGCAATCTGTTTGCGCGGACGTGCGCGCCGTGCCAACCAGGGCACCGTAGGGCAACATGGAGTAAGGTAGAGCAAAGTTGCTTAAACACAGCCACACCCCCTAGGGTGTCTGGACAGTATTAAAATAAAATGAATGACAAGGTTTGAACCCAGGACTCTGTGCACCATAATCAAAGTACTGAACCATTAAGCCATGACAGCTTAGGAGAAATAGCCACTGTTAACATACATATACTTTGAAATGGTAGATTAACCATTACTAAGCAGGTCTGCAGTCAGCAGAGAATTTTCAAAAATGGCCAATCACAAAAAAGTGTGGGAAATGCAGCATATATATATATAAGCCCCATAGGTGGGAATACTCACCATAACTGATTGTAGCTCACATCTCCAGTTAGAATGGCTGGTGCTGGAGAGGGTAAACACTTCCGAGCACAACGTTGGGGCATCGAGGAGTCAAAATACATGGTTTGGCTCCTTGTCCACCATCATGAGTCAAGACTCCTACAGGGCCAGTTCCAAGGGATGGAGTACAAGGCAGAGGCTTGGAGCCGGTTAGCTCATGACCTCATCAGTGCCACAGGCATTCCTCAGACTGGTGAGCAGGTCCATCACCACCATGCAGACCTGAAGAGACAGAAGCAGATCCACCTGAACCAATGGATACAGGAGGCCCATGGGATGCAAGATGCTCCATAACTGAGTAGGTAGCCATGGAATGCAGTATGTAAGAATTGATAATTGATTCTGTATAATGGATAGGTATGTCTCAATATCCTTTCATTTACTTCACAGCTGCAGGTAACTGTGCTGTGAATCAGCAAGCCTGTGCAGATAGGCTGCTAAGGCTGCGCCGCCAGGCAGGTTAGTGAATATTCTGCATGTATTGTTATATTAAATAGGGGAGAGAGCATGAAAGAAAGTGTTGTAGTCCAGTAATACAGCCATAAAATGCCCTGAATAAGTCCTCTGGATGTACTGTCATATAAAAAAGTCAGAGAGCCAGAAAAAAAGAGTGTAGTAACTCATTAAGAAAGGTAAAATATGTCCGGTATAATATCTCTGCAGGTACTATCATATAAAATAAGTGAGCGAGCCTGAAAAAGAGTGTTCTAACCTATTAATAAAGGTATAATATGTCTTGAGTATGTCTTCCATATGCACTGTTATATCACTGTTATACCAGCAGGTCCGGTGCCCAGCCCGGGCTCCCCTCCTCCATTGGTCCTGTGCCACCTTCGGGTGGAAGCGCTGCAGGGTTTGGGGCTCATCCCCCCCATGCAAGCATGGGCAGAGAAGGGCCACCTGTCACCCTTCAAAGGGTCCAGGCTGTGGTGCGTAGGGAGATCCAGCGTTCAGTCACTGATCCCCTATGCCAGCTTGAGGCGAAAGTGGCGTATCTCACGAGTGAGCCTGCCCATCCTACGCAGCCCCCAGCACAGCCACCCTTGGGGCTGTGAAGGTGCAGTGGTGACTGCCTATGGGTGGGGATCTCATTTCTACTGTTACCATCTGTGGGCTCATGGGCTTGCGATTTCCAAACATCCATCCCCATCAATTGTGTTCACCCACCCCATGTGTCATACACTGCCCCTGTATGCGTCTTGTTTGTCTTGTCTGTTAACCTCCCCAACCTATCTCCCCAAACATGCCTACTTCCTCTACCTCACTTTCCACTCTCACCTTAAAAAAAAAAAAGCGCAATCTGTACCCTCAAAAAAATTACACCCCATACATAGCTGCCTATTTCGCACACATGTCCGCTGGACATGTAAACTGATAATTATAATTGGCAGTACCACAAACTTTGCTGTCCTCACCCCTCTCCCAGGGGTGGAAGGTTTCAAATATCATTCCAAACTTATTGCATAAGCACAGCTGTTGCTGGTAAAGAAATGGGCAGCTATGGACCTTCCCTACACCTGTTATGCACATCCCGAGCTTGTTTACCTACTGTCTGTCCCTCTTTGTGCCCCCTTTTTCACCAATTTCCTATCTCCCCATTTATTTTCTTTAAAAGAAATTAGCATGGGGGTTAGCAGGACTAAGCACTTTTAAGCAGTAGTAAGCGGGTTTAAGCGAGAGTGCGCATGTGTGCGCTTAGCTAAGCGTTGTGCAAATTCACACAAACCAGCTTACAACTGCTTAAAAGTGCCTTAGTCACTCTATGTCAGGGCCCATGTTCTGCTCAGCAGCAAAACAAAAAACCTCTGACAGTCTCGAACCCCAGACCATTGACACAATAGACTGTAGGAATTACCACTAAGCCACAGCAGATATACAAATAACTTGGTGCTAAAATAAATATATCATGCATTACAATGAAGGAATGTAAATGGAAATTAGGAATGGCATAACACAAATCCTGTTCTGTTCTGTTCTGCTGTTCTGTGTTGAGCAGCCTGTGCTAATGTCAACACAAACAAACCACAAACTGTTCAGAAGTGAGTAATGTAATAATTACAGTATAGCAGTACACAAACAGTGCATGTGTCACAGGAATACATTGCAATAACCACATTTGTATGGCAGTTAATTGTCTAATTCAGAAAGAAAGTACATACTCCCATGTATCCTGTGTTAGCATTTGGAGGGGTGAGTACATGTCTACACTGAGAATTGTGTACTGGAATGCAGCAACATGCATTGAGTACAACATGCATATCACTGGCTACAACCCAAGCTTCAGATAAGAGACAAATACCAACTTTCTGACTGACACAATGGTGCCCAGAGCAAACAAGCATGGGCCCCACCTTGGTAAGCTGAAAGGGCTACACCTACCTAACCTAGCATTTTATAGCAGTGGGCTGCAATCACAGTGAGTACTGCAATCACCACACAGAAGGCTGCATGCAATTACTGAATGGTGGGCAGCAATTGGTGCAGAGGCTGTCACATGCACATGTGCAGATACCTAAAAAAGCAGGCTGTACCTGCTGTCCACACATGCAATAATATCATTGCAGGAACAGGGAGATAGAGAGCGAGAGCGAGAGAAACAGAGGCACAGAGAGAGACACAGAGAAAAGAGACAGAAACAGACACAGAAACGGGCAGAGAAATCCCAAAACAAACAACCAAAATAAAAAAAATAAATAAATCGGTAATAACAGACGGAGCAGGGAAAACAAAGGTAAGGTATGTAAGTCATATGTCTGTACTGGCATGTACTAGATGTTCCTGAAGAGTACTCTACACACTGCAAATCATCCATATGTGGCAGCAGTACGTATCCATCTGTATCTGCACATGTGCATAGGGCAAGGGACATACTGTAACTGTTAGTGAAGGGTGGACACATATATGTTGTTGAAGGTTGTTATGTGCATATATCTTTGTAGGTCGTAGTGTGAGGCATAGAAAACAGCATGCAGTGCTGATATATGTCATGTGGTGGTTGAACGCTGTGGGACTGATTTGTCAGATCTGCTGTGTTACAGCCAGTGAGGCCTGCTAAAGCTACATGGGCTGAGGACACCAAAATGCATTTTGCACAACACTGCAATATAATCACATAACTGTACATCCCACAACGGTCGCATAAGTGATATCCCCACCATGAAATGTGGACTGTACATGTGCCTATATGTACATCCATATGTACAGCAATGGATCTGTACATGTATGTGTATGTATATATATATATATATATATATATATATATATATATATATATATGGGGTCATATGTACTGCAACAGGTGTGTGGTGACCAAGGCATGGACGGTAGACAAGTGCCGATACTGCAGTGCCATTCCTCCTTTCCAAAACACTGTACCTAACACTGAAGGTGTGATATGGGAACATGGGACACAGGTGGACAGTAGCCTCCCCTTTGATAAAGACAGTGCCACACTAGACTTGTAATCTGTCTATGTGGTATGTGTCATGACAACAGGTGTGTCATGTAGGGATATATAGGTCAGTGTTCCCCTCTACTCATCATGATGTCCCGTGTGGTATGTACCTCACATGACAACTACAGCAAGTGGAAAGGCCACAGACATACCTCGCAAAGAGTAATACTGACCTCAAACAGATGCCCTATGCAGACTGACTCACAAAACCACAGCTAGACTGTATTGCATACCGCCCACACAGAGGTGACCTCTTCCGGACATACAGAGGTATGTCAGATCCATAGCTGTGCGACAACCACCATGGCAACATATCACAATCCCTCCGGGCTACATGCTCTATGGCCCTAAACCTCGTCAGCTCACTAAACAGCACATGCTGGAGGGATAGGTTCCTATCTCAGAGATATGCCATACTCTGGAACAGACCACCTAGCAATAGCAAACTAGGCTCCTCATTAGCAGTTGTCATAAATACCTCTGATGATTGTTTGGGAGATTGGTAATACACCCCAGGAATCCCCTCTGTGGTTCTCATTGACAGGGGCAGGTGAAATCAAAGTACATGTGTGGCAAAGGCCAGGGTAGCATATGGCTAGGCTGCTGTAGTCCCTAGGGCCAACAGCATCTCACCTACATATGACACTATGCACTCACACATGTACTCAATGCAATACCTGCTATGTGAGGTTGAATAAGTGTAACGCTGAATATGTGCAAGGTCTGTAAAGGTGTGATAGCATAGTCTGAAGTTGTATCTGACATGGTAGTGTCTATCCTAGCTGTGAGGCCAGCAAAAGATGTGTATGTTATTGTTAGGCAGACATAGTACTATGGCATATGATATGACGTAGTTCCTTGTTGACGACTGTGGTGTCCCACTGTAGGCTAAAGTAATACATGTATGCTTAGTGAGTGGTACTGCTGGTTAATCCAACTCCCATATGAACTGTACTACTACCTGAAGCTGAGGCCTAAACAGCACAGTATGGTGTGTGTTGACATTGCTTGGAAACACTTTCATGCGTGTTTCCTGTAGTCTGCACAGAGGACATAACTCAGGCATAAGGGTTTGTAAGTAGTGGCACACAGTACTGTATGGTACACAGGTAAAGCTCATCTGGGTTGACATACAGTGGTGTGTTGCATGTTTGTCTAATGTGTGTGTAATTATGTCTGTACCATGGCCGCAATCATATGTGTGTTACAGGGTATATGTGTGTATCTAGCAACATATATGCTCTGTAACAGCAGTATGCCACCTATATTAACAACTGTGCACATATGTTAGGCAGGGCTATGGCATCAATGACTAGGGTGGTTTACTGGTACTACTGTAACTGTACTTTACATTCATTGCAATGGATGACATATTTGTTCATGCATTAACGTGATATATACCCCTGTGGTGAGGTTGTGCATTGTGTCACAAGCAGTATGCCGGGTACTGATGTATAGTGGTTTGATATATAGAGTGTGCCAGGCACTGTTAGTCAGTTATGGCCTGAGAACCAATATGTGGTATTGAACGTGTGTATCCTGTGACAGACAAACAGATGGTATATATGGCAGTGAAGTGATATCTGTGGTTAAGGGTGTAAAGTGTGCTACAGGACTCGCTCACACATATTGTTCATTTCCCTTTCAGCCTGATAGCCCACCAACGTAACCCGTCTTAGACAGCAGAGGAGGAAGAGGTGATTCAGCAAAGCCTGGTGCAGCACTACACACTGTTGTTTTCCAGAGGCAGTCAGCACCAGCATGAGCGGACTGCACTGTAGCAAGACCTTGTTCATCAGGTAAATGACATAGGCATGCATAACCGGACATATGAACAGGTACACCATCACTGCAGTGATTTAATTAGACATGTCTGGTGGCATGCATCTGATATCCAGAGACAACAGCTTGCCACAGGTGGTGGGGTGGCCATTCATGCCCCCCCCCCTCACCAGAGTGCAGGAGTTGCTCCTAAGCATGGTGGCTCCTGTACAACAACAGCAATTCCCACACATATGTGTCGTCATGGAGGCCAGAGCCACCCAGCATGTACACATGGAGCGTGCAGGTAACATGCCCTATCTATAGACTACAGTTACCTGTATTGTTAGATTATGTCTATGTGAGATGTGTACTGTGTGTTTAGCAGTTGTGCTGCCTAGTGTTGTGCAATACTGATATTTGGAATATTATATGTACACCTGTGACTGTCAACAGTTGTTCTACTGTAGTTCAGCAAACCCACAGTAGCAATGCCACAGTTGTGGCCACTGACAAACTCTCTCATATTCTTGTAGGTCCCTCTGGTGTGACAGCAGGGCAGACAATCCATGCTGGTGAGTGTGGTATAACTGCAATGTTGGTAATGAAATGTGCATGTCATAGGTGAGGTGTAGGCAATGCACACGTAACACACCTACACATAATGCATGCCGTACATGTTTGCTGTAAGACATTGCACAGCTCAGTAATGCCAGTAGCTGCCTCAATAACATGCAATACACAGAACATCAGACACAGTTGTGGCATCACCGTACTGCACATTGGATAGGCATAGTTGCTACAGCTGTACACAACATAACACGTTTATCATACGCAGTACACCTCAACATGCTACATATGGCATTACCACACACCTGCTGTAAGGTCACCCTTCAGTATCCACATGTCATCCACACACACATGATAAACCTCAGGGATAGAGGCCTATCATGGGGCTGTGCAACACTCTTCAACACATAACTCAGTTATGTTAGGCGATGCTCCCTTTTGGGCACCCACACACCCATGTACAAAGTGGCTGTGTAATTGTGAATGTAGCCATGGCACTGCAGTACAGGTACAGCATGCTAGGCGGTGGTCTGTCACACATTTGTAGCCATGAGTGACCACATGATGCATGATGATGATGACTCATGGTACTACACCCCATACAGTTATAGTGACGACAGTACTACACATAGCAGTCATTGCTTTGCACCTCAATGTTGTGTGTGTGCAAACATATGCACCTATACACAATATGCATAGCATGTTGTGTGTGTGCTAACATATGACAGTATACACAATATGCATAGCAGTCGCCATCTGTACAAAGTGACACATATATGTCCTGGAATGCTATTGGGTGTATAGGTCACATGACACACATTGGGTATGTGTGGTGTATAATGTTGCAGTCGTGTAGCATGCCATGTCATGGCTGGCACTGACATATCTGCAATATGTCCCACACTCACCATAACCACTGTACAATGGGCATGTCGAGCATTTGGATTCCTTCACGTCTACATGCACCACTCATCCCGTGTGTGTACACAGAATGCATGTGCTACACCTGTGCCCAGTATTATCTGCTATGGACACAGACACAGTAATCAGACATGGAAATCTATGTGTCACACAGATAACACATGCAGCCATGGTATGTATACCTGTGAGTGATGGTGCACAGGACATTGCAGAGCTGATAATACTTGCACAGCAATGTTGTGTCCATGTACACATTGTGTTCCATGGTGTAGCCAATCACTGAACAACTACACACATGCATCAAAGCCATGCATACTGTTATGAAATAGGGCCGTCTACACTCGCACTGCATGATCTTGAGCAACACATAGTCTGCATGCTGTCACGTGTGAGGTGACTGTTTGCCTTGTGATACTGTCACCCACCTTCACCCACTATTGAGTATATGTTGGATTTTTGGTGTGTGTGTGTGTGTGTATCTGCTGTAGTGAGGAGTGTATTTGTGTGCATGTGTTCATGTTTTCATGTGTACATGTGTGCATGTGTGCATGTGTTCATGTGTGCATGTGTGCATGTGTGCTAACACCATGTACGGATTGTAAAGTGTGTTTCCTGTCTTCCTCTCACAGGTGCTGAGTTTGGGGTGGCTGAATGCAGCAGGGAACCTGAAGTCACTGCCACAAATAGTGGAGATGATGAGACGTGTATTGTGGCACAGGCAGGTTTGACAGGGTCTGTCGTTGGTCCGCCAATCGACAGTACACAGCATTCAACCCCATCTGTGCACACACTCATACTGCCAATACATCCCTCATCACCAATGGCGTTAGCCGAGGGATAGCATACAGTTGGCATTGACCAGGATACTGTGGTACCTATGGCACTTGCATCCCCTCACAGCAGCCATACCGGGATTCTTGGAACAGTACCACATAGGCGGATGTCCAGGGGTTCACAGGGAAGCACCGCTGGTCATATTGCCCCTGGCAGATGTGCCCTCACAGGTCTTACAACCATGACTATGTTCTGGGCTGTAATGCAGGCACAGGCACGTATGGAATGGTACACCAGACAGGGACTAAGGGCGCAGAGGGCTCATTACACCGCTATCAATGACAGCATCCATGACCTTGCCGGTGCCATCCGGGATTACACCAAGGTCCTTCATAGACATTGGGGGGAGACATTAGATGCCCTCCACAATGTGTTTTCCATGAGCCAGGACCTTGCGGGATGGGTGAGACTTCGACATGGACGCATGCCAGCAACATCAACAGCTGGCAGTCATCGTGGACGACCCACAGATCACAGCCACTCCCGTAGTGGCAGTACCAGCCCCAGCAATGCTGGGGCTGGCCTGTTGATTGACCATCCTGGTAGGCCATGTGCATGTGGCTCTGGCCAGTCCCAACAGGGGCATGGGTCCACTCGACATACCTCCGCCTCTGATGATAATACCCAGTCAGGGTTGGTACCCGATACAGTCCGTAGCATCCCTGCCAGGCACAGGTACTGTGTCCATGGCGAGAGACAGTGATCTGTACAGCCTGGCAGGTACAGTCTGTGGTTGTCCCACAACCTCCCATATATGGCAGCCACATGTTGGAGCTGTGTGCATGCAGATACACACACATTAACCAAACAACTAGGGCTCACACATACACACACACATTACAACAACATTGGTCCATGCTATACTGTTGTCACTCACACACACACGCACACACAGACATGTCGAATGGATGGGTCAATGTCGGGCTCTGGCAAACCAACAACACACCCTGTGCATATGATGGCACCTGTGCCACCTCCTGTCATCTGTAATATTGATGCAGGAGCAGGCTAACATGGTGATGATGCACAGGGTGACATTATAGCAGTGTAGCAATATTAGCAAGTTGTCAACAAGAAAGTGTAATGATATCCTTGTAGGTATATCTGAGCAGGCGTGATGCATCAAAGCTCTGATTGTCAATGTAGCATTGTTTACACCGTGTTAGGTCTGAGTATGTATCGTCCGGCCATGTGCCACTTGGCTGAAGTGTAGAGTGTTGCCAGCATGTGTTAGTGAGTGGACAGTATGTGTGTGATGTGTGCAGTACAGATTAGCAGGTGTACATCTGTGAACATGGTGGGTGTGCACTGTCTGCATGTACGTTCATAGTGGACACATGGGACATGTGACATACCCTGTTTTACACATTAACATCTCATAGTATCTCTCGATGGCCAGTATGCATTCTACTACAGATATGAACTAACATGGGTGCACATGTGTATATGACATGGGTTGACACTATGCTATGGTTGATACTGTTAATATCTGTCAAATGTTTTGCATTCTGGTAGCATACACAACCTCAACAGCATGACTATAACCAATCATTAGATGATGTCCTGACAACTGACACACAGTTGTAGGGAACTCAGTAGCAGTGGGATCCTTCCGATACTATACTATAACAGTAACCAGTGGTATTGACTGCCACCCGTTCGTGGGGCCACACCTGTTTGGCATATAGGCCTCTTAGGTACATGCATACACACTAGGGATATGTTCATCCACATCTGGAAATGCATGCATTGGCCTACAATGCATTCTCTGGATGGGACACATATCCTACACAAAGGTATCATACAGACAGATACCTGTTGTCCAACACATGCTGTATTGCACTAGGCCGACTATGACATAGTCATCCACATTTACTATACATACTATCCAGACAGTACCATATAGGTGGTAGCCCCCAACATGTATGTTGGGTACCAATGTGTACCTACAGCCACATGTTATGTCATCTGTCCCTTGGTATCCACATATCCAGAGGTATTGTGGAGTCCCTCAGTGTATCACATAAGACATTAGGGGCCTGAATGCATATCCACAAGGTTGTAGTACACCTATAATGACTGTCCAATATTGCCAGTTGGTGTTGTGTATGAACGTCTGACATATACCCCAGGCATGTACCCTCACTCACACTACTCTATAGTAACTGTCATGGGTGTGTGTGGCACAGATGACCTTGGCCACAGATCACTACAGTGGCCGGCCTTGTCACATACATGCATATGTGACTTATGATCTGAGAAGCAGCGGCACAATCTGTCAAAGGAAACTTATGTATTCATGTAGTATGCAGGCTTCACACCTATGTACTAATTGAGGTCACATGTACATATATTTATTTGCCACACAGATACCTGATGTGTGCAATGCACATACTGTTTTAATCCTGATATGTCATAGCATAGTAAAAGCAAAACCCACACTGCATTGGCCAACAGTGTCACACACACACACACACACACACACACACACACACACACACACACACACACACACACACACACACACACACACACTCAGTAATTGCAGGTTTCAAACTCCTACCTCACTATGTTATGATACTAGAGAAATACGCATTAACACGGCCCGCTATATGCTTTACTGGGTGATTTGTTTTCTCATGCTATATTTGTAGGATACTGACATCATCTGACTTTCCAAAGAGGAATGTACCTCTTTTAATGTGTTTTCCCAGTCTCCAAAAAGGGCACTCTTCTCCTAGGAAATCACACACATACACCCATCCAAATCCACACTGTCAGCATTTGCAGGATTCCTACCCCTACTTAACTATGCTATGAGACTAGAGCGATAAACATTAACACGACATGCTACATGCCTTACTGGGTGTTTTGTTTCCTCCTGCTATATTTGTAGGATGCTGACATCATCAGACTTTCCAAAGAGGAATGTACCTCTTTTAATGTGTTTTCCCAGTCTCCAAAAAGGGCACTCCTCTCAAAGAAAATCACACACATACCCCCCCCCCACACACACACACAGTCAGCAATTGCAGGATTCCAACCCCTACCTAACTATACTATGATACTAGAGAGATACGCATTAACACGGCACGCTATCTGCTTTACTGGGTAGTTTATTTTCTCCTGCTATATTTGTCGGATGCTGACATCATCAGACTGGAAATGGTAATGTGTGTACACTTTGTTTTATGCAATCCCAGGAAGGAGCCATGTGGGTCTTCAGGTGTCAACAGCTTGAACAGGACCACATAATTCTTAGCTTGTGTTATCTATCTGTGGACAAGTTGTCATTCCTTCATATGTCAACACATATTTATGCACAGATTGTTGGTTTTGTAGATACGACAGGTATCTGGGATGTTGATACAGGGCTATTCAAAGTCTATGTGAGACATGTGTAGCTCCGTTCAGTGATGTGTGTCCTGGGTGGCTGCCTTGCAAACAGTCTAGCATGTTTGGGAACCATGATCTGCACATGAACATGCCACAGTTGGTAGGGTTGTGTGTTTGTCAGCTTCCAATAGCTCTGTTTATGACTTCTACCATGATGGACTCCGTGGCCTTGCAAATCAGACTTCATAGGCTTACTGGACTATACTTCCCATGGTGTGTTGTGCACCAACACTTGTGGGGAGAGCCATATGTTGCTGTAACACATTCAACTGTTCCAGGTCCTGTGGAGTGGGTGAGGTTCAACAGACTATTCAGGTGCAGGGTCTGTTTGTTCTGTAGTTCATTCATGACACATATAGGGAAACAATGTAATCCAATTGATGCCATGCTTTCGGCTTTGGGGGGAGCTGTTCACCCATTCTACATGTTATATCTCCAGGTATGATGATAGTGACTTTCAGCAGTGGGAGGTAGGTATGTATATATGGGCCTGTCTGACAGGATGTCGGCATTGTCAATCAGGTACAGTTGGCCCTGACTCAGGACATATATAAGTGTACATTGCTATTTATGACATAGCTGAAGGAGGTGTCATGATTCCGTCTGGACTCCTTCGCAGCTGCTCTTTACAAAACACCGACAAACCTGAGCACTAATCCCTGTTATACTCTTTCCTACTGATCCTTTGTGATCAGTCTACAGAGTATGTCATCATAATATCCTGGCATCCAGGGGTCGGTTTTGTGTGTACTCTCCAGTCCAGCTGGTGAATATTTTGATTTTGACACAATGTCACAACTGCCTCATGTACACAGACAACCCTCTCCTCCTCCCAACAAACTCAGATATATGTGAGAGATGCAACTATATAGACATACAGGAGGGAGGCTGAGCTCTCTCGACCCATGACTGGCACAGTCGATCAGGTGGTGAAGGTAACCACACACACCACATATCAGTCTCACATAAACCTATAGCGACAGCAATCAAACCACATTATCACACATAAACATACTCAGAGGCTCTAAATAAACTCTACCTAAGCAGCAGAAACCTCCAAAGCAGACACACAAACAACTGCTACCCCACTACAATACCCACATATCACATAGTTCACAATGTCAGTGTGCCACACAGTCACTCCCTTCGGGCTAAGCAACACACCTAATACACTTGTAATAGGTGACACATTGTCAGACACACTGACGTCCCACTCACCAGGCCGAACAAGGGGGTGGTCACTTTGAGCTGTCTGTCGGGTGCCAGGATCCACCACATAACACATGCACTCAGGTCACTCCACAGCAAGTACAGAAATGGCTCCATCATTGTCCATGCTGGTGCGTAAAACCTCAGACGTTCCTACCTGGACCACATGATATGATACATAGAGGAACTCTCTGATCATGTAGGCCAGGCCAGTATGACCCTGGCCTTGTGTAGCATCTTACACTCACCAAGTATGATGTCACAGTTTACAGACAAACTTATCACGTTTAACAGTTGGCTAACATACTGGTGTCATTCAAAGGGGATCCAGTGTCTGTCAGCCTGGGGTGACATGCTCGACATACCACGTAGCTTCGCTATGGACAGCTTGCACCTGTCACCCTTGGACTTTCAAATACTAGCTAAGGCTCTTGCTACCACCATAGTACTTTTTTTAAGCAGAGCTCATAAGACAAACCCACCTCCATAGACATTACAGAGTAAATGAAACTAAGGTTAATGCTGCTCAACACCAGATGTGTTACCCTCAAATTGCGCCCACTCAGGACTCTCCTCAGTATGGAGAATAGTGATATCTGTGCACTAACAGATGCCTGGTTCAGGCTCACAAATGCACACCAGCACTATCAGGTTATGTTTCATACCATGCTTTCTGACCACAAGACTCGGAACGGACAACACAAATAGGGGGAGTATCCATATATATCACAGATACACACACCTCCGGGTTAGTAGCACTGCACGAAGCATCACAGACCATACATATGCAACTAACATTGGGCAAAACTGCCTTTCAGTTTGTTGCCTGCTACAGACCACCCTCCCAAACTCAGGAACCGCACTTGGCTTTCCTGGGAACAATGGAGAATATGAAGGTCTCCCCAAACACCATTATATTGAGTGACTTCAAATACCCAAACATTGACTGGGGATACTACTCAAGCCCCAACACCCTCGCCCAACAGTCGCTACTATTTGTAAACTCATATGCTATGGCACAACCGGTCACCACACCTACAAGAGGGGAAAACATATTGGACCTGATCATCACCAACATGGGGACTCTATGTTCCACTCCAGTGATATACCCCTCATTGGTAAGGTCAGAACATACATTTATCTCACTGGACAGCCATATCCCGTCCCCACACCCATCCTGGGTAATCTTGGTGAACATCTCATAAGGCAACATCTCACTTCACCAAAGCAAGGTGGTATCCTTCAGAGACCCTGGGACAGTGGTAAATATGGCTCAGACTGCTGAATCCTTTACATACACATTCTATGGACACCTAGTGGACTGCATGGATTGTGCTATCCCAAATAACAACAAGACTCACTCCTCCACTGGCAGGGAACCTGTTTGGTAGACCTCAGCCATTAATAAGCTATACAACAACAGGAGGAAAGTACTACATGATAGAGCACAGTCCCAGACAGGGAAGGCATCTGTGATCTGTACTAGCAGACAGCTACGATCAGTCATGAATTTATCTAAGGCCCACTTCTAATGGACAATTGCACCAGACACATAGGACAATCACAAGGCCTTCTTCAGTTATGTCAGGAACCTGGGTGGACACTCACTGATATGCTGTGGGTTACTGCATACTGATTAAACATACCCTGAACCCACTGACATTACCAACATCCTGGCAAACAGGTTCAGTGCAGATGCCCCCCCCCTTCCCCCTAAGGAGCAACTATCCATCCCAACAGAGTGTAACCTCCCTGACATCACAAATTAACAGGTGAGTGCTGCCCTCCCCAAAGCGGACAACAGAGCATCAATGGGACCAGACAGTGTCCCGGCCTGCATCTTACATGAGCTTCATGACAGATGTAACCCTCACATTATGTCATTGTTCAATATCGGAGTTACTACAGGATATGTACCTAAGGAATGGCATACAGTGACAGTGGTCCCACTCCACAGAGTTGGTGCCACAATGGACCACAGACAATATCGCCCTAGAAGCCTAACTAGCCTATTCTGCAAAGCTATGGAGCATATTGTTATGGGACTCATACACATAGACATCGGGAACCTACAGACACTGTGTCCTACACATTTCAGTGTTGTTGTGGGCAGATCTTGCCTCTTGAACCTGTTTGTATTCTTTAAATGGTTACCAGGTCCATTGACGTAGGGATGGTTGTCCACACAGCCTACCTGGACCTTGCAAAACCCTTCAACACAATACCCCACTCGGCCATTATGCATAGGCTCACCAGTGTCGATATGGACACATATCTCACATGATGGATTGCTACCTGGATCATGGATAGCACCCATATGGTCAGTATTGCAGTTGCCATGTCTGACTATACACCAGTTACATGTGGCATCCCACAAGGCTCAGTCCTGGGACCTCTCTTGTTCAGTATATATTTGTCTGATGTACAGGCTAACACAGGGGGAATATGGCTAACCATGTTCACAGATGACTGCAAACTGGGTGCCATAATCAACTCTCCAGCTGGTACATGCATACTCAAACAGGGTCTCACAGAGATGGATGACTGGTGCCTGAGCCATGGCCTACATTTAAATGCCATTAGTTGCATAGTCATCCCCTTTGGGAATAACAACATGCCCACACATTACCACATAGGTAGTAATCCATTACATATGGTAGGAGTTGTTAGGGGTTTGGGGACACGACTTGTTCGTACTGTCGCCTTTGACAATCACATTGCCAAATTGGTTAGACAGACCTTCTTTATAGCCCAGCTTATCCCATATGGTTTCACATCTAGATCGAGTGAGGTCATTGTGCCCCTATACTCATCACGACCATGCTTGTTTACAATGCCACATTTGGGATGTACCTTACCCGACACCTGCAGCAACTGTAATGGCCACAAAAGTTCCTCACCAAGCAGATCTAGGGACTCACATGGATGCCCTGCACAGTTCGGATACAGTAACTCCAGCTCTACTCAGTCGCTTACCACCTACTCGGATATGATGTGTGCCTGTTGTTTACGGAAATACCCAACCCAGAATTACTGGACATGCTCTACTTCAGGATATCTGACTCCCTTGGAGCTACACACTCCAGGGACATATACCTCAGCACAGATGTTAATAGGACATGCTGGAGGGACAGATTCTTATCCCAGAGGCTCCACTCACTCCGGATTGTAATCCTGGTTTCGCATAGGCAGAGCCACCCACTGACCACCTAGAGGAGACATCTTGACAACTGGATGGGTGATCGTATGTTTACCCCTTGGATATCTTCTGGGTCCCTGCTAGACAGAGGCACACTAGACTAAACATACATGGGCTATCTTGTGTGACCTACTATTCACAGGCACAGTGTAGTAATCTGACAGGGTTGTGAAAGCCAAACACACTCTGGCTAGGCTTGTACATGCCCTAGGGCAGATAGCCTAGTATCAACCTCTGAACCTATGATAATGTTCGGGATGCACAATGTTTATTGCTGATACTGTTTGCAGGTTTTTATCATCTTTGATTTCCCAGTTTCTATGAATAACTTAGGTATCTGCAGAACATATTTGATTATAACTGGGTTCCACTATATTATATGTCTGTCTGTTGTCATATAACTGTGTGCACAGGGCAGATTGCTGGATAATGAGAGGTTCCTGGGTTAACACATGCAACTGCCAGATATGTGTGGCCCACTGCTGTACTCAGACATGGCCTAAATGTGTGAGCATGCCCAGTTCAGGCTTTCTGTGTTTTGTTGCCTGACATTTGTCTCATTTATTCAAGTGTGTGAGCATGCCCAGTGTGACCTTTCAGTATGTTGCTGTCTGTGGTCCACTACATTTGTTGATGTGTGTGAACATGACCAATATTAACATTTATACTGTGTGTGTTGGAAGTCAGGTTCTATTCTTACTGCAGGACTCACCTTTGTGTCATAACTCGACAGGGATTATGCTGTGCCTGCAGGGTTTCCATGAGATACTTTGCATAGACTTATCAACATTTCTTCATACAGGCTGACCACTGCAATACTGCCATGGTTTAGTGGTACAGTACTATGACTGTAGTGCACAGTATCCTAGGTTCGAGGCCCATCACTGCTTTATATTTTCATACTGAGCAGACCAGACTGCTTAAGGGCCAGTAGATCAACTATGAGCATGTTGGATTTTGTTCAGCTATGCCCTACTTAGACCAGGCTTGTCTGACATTGCTCAATATTAACCAACATTGCTGGACTTTGCCCAATATTACTCAACATTGACCACAGTTGTGCTAGTTGGTGTGTGCGATTTTGTTTGCATATACTACATGGTGGTAAATGCTGTTTAGCACTGCTTTATATTGCTTAACACATGGCAATCATGCCTCAGGTGGTGCTGCAGGGCTGCCTATGTTGGATGCACATACTACACTCCCTATACATGTTTGAAAGCAGACAGTGTCAACTTAGACATCCCTTTTACTATATGTGCGAGTCAAAGAGAGGTATAATTTCCAGAGTTTCTACTGAGCCAGTGTATGTACTATGCGTTGCCTCTTTGCCAAGGCCAAAGCATACTGGGCACGCCTCCTTCTGCCTACGGGGGCAGGCTCAGGTTGTTCCTCCTCCGAGTCATGCTCTGCCTGTGATGGCCTTGGCAATGGTGAGGGGCTGTTTGGCCCAGGCCTATGCTGGTCCTGCTGCAGCTGTTTTCGCAGGATCATATTATGTAGCATAGCACATACAATGACAATTTGGGTACATGTAATTGGAGAGTACTGCAAGGCTCCACCAGATGTATCCAGGCACCGGAACCATGACTTGAGCAGCCCAAACACATGCTTGATTACATTTTGTGTTTGTGCATGTGCCTCATTATGGCGTTCCTGTTCAGGTGTGTGTGCGTTTCTGATGGGTGTCATCAGCCACGGCTCCAGTGCATAGCCAGCATCCCCCATGTCCCCATTGTCAAATGTCTGGTACAGCTGTGTCAGATGCCAGATATGGGAATCATGGTAGCTTCCAGGGCAGCCAGCACACACATTCAGTATTATGCCCTGGGCATCACACATGACCTGGCAGTTGATGGAGGGGATGCCCTTGCGGTTGAAGTAGACCCTACCCTGCTCACCGGCTGATGCTTTGATGCGTATGTGCGTGCAGTGTATTGCACCCACTACCTCAGCGTATTGCACTATTTGCTGGAAGAGATGCATATTGCTGGCCAATACCTCACGGGAATTGGGGAAATATACATGATCACCGACATGTGCTGACATGGCATCCAGGAACTGGTGCAGTACCCTGGATGCTGATGCCTGTGATATCCCCATCATATCACCAGTTGGTTTCTGGAAGGTACCTGTTGCTAATATTCTTAGGCCAACACATACCTTGGTTTCCACTAGGATGGGTTCCCCTCTGTTGGTTCTGTGTGTGAGGTGTGGCCTGCACAGCTCAACAATTTGCTGCAAGAGGTCTCTGTCCACTCCATAGCGCTCCACTATCTCCAGCTCATGTAGCCCCTGGTAGGTTACCTTGGGCCTGTACACTCTTCTCCGTCTACTCACTGTGGGTTGTCCAGCAGCATTCACATTGTCACCACCCTCAGCATGTTGCATATGTCGCCTTATAACAGCAATGGTAGCCCCTAACATTTCTTTGTCTCAGTAAAGCTTTTTCAGTTTTCACTTCTATTAGCTTACTGCAGTGTTGCAGTGTCTCTTGTGAAAAACATAATGGACTGTTCTTTGCAGAGTTTTAAGTGCTGGGCTGGGCTGGGCTAGTGTACTGCCTGTGTAATTGCCTGATTCTGATTGTTTTCACCTGTTAGCTCTGCTAGTACTCCCTGGTAGCTTCCTACTATTTGTTGTGCTTCTTTTTTCCTTTCTGTTTCCTCGGGGGGCAGCGCCGCACACACAAGTGCAAACACGCACACAGCAGCTCACACGCATGCACACATGCTTAAACAGACTAAAACTTGCTTATTCTTGTTAAAACGTGCACACACCAGTGCAAACGTGCTTACAACTCCTTAAACAGCCTTATACATGCTTACTTCGGCTTACACGCGCACACTCACACTTACACGCATGCACACTGTCTTACTCGGGTTTACAGGCGTGCACACGAGTGCATACCTGCTCAGCAAGAAACTTTAGTGTTATCCACGGCATACACCTTCAATTTCTTGCCTTTACCTAGCCTACCTGTTGACACACCTCTTTCAATGATGTGTAAATTACAGCTAACACATGCCACTCTGCTCTAATGAGCTTCACTTCTTTCATACATACCCCCCTTGTGATGTCACCTATCTTCAACTCTGTTACTCCCCTTATCCTACTCCTACACTCCACTGACTGTGCTCATTTGCTATGTAAACTTGTGATTCACTATCCTAACCCTCATTTACATAGGATTGTCTACTAATGCTTGGTTACATCTCTTAGACTGAGCTCCCCTCTTAGCAACCTCTACTCGGTGGCCATGTTGTCTTCAGCCTGCCAGTCACTTGCATTGTAAATTCATATTAGCATTAAAATCCACATTTGTGGATCTTCATTATTGATTTCCTGGTTTTTAGAGCACAGCGCGTTTGCGCGGTGCTGCGCTACGCTTAAACCCTAGAGACTGGGATGAAAAAAAAAAGTAGTTATTTTATTTTTATTTTGCATCACTTAACATTGCCAATGGCCGTATTTTTGGCCAATGGCATGCTTACTCATGTGAATGCATCCTTTTTTTGGAGCTGTCATGGCTCCGTTTTGCTATTTGCAGAACCGTACTCAGTTGTCAACTGAGTACATTTCTGCAAATAACACTACTCCTACTCGGACAGGTTTGGGTTTCCTGGATCGCAAATTTACCTCATTTGCATAGCTTTTGCCTGCAACTGAGGTAATTTGCATATCCAAGCTCTGTCCGTGTAGGACTCATTTAAGGAGCTCTGTTGCACGCCCCTACCGGCTGTTCCTGGATCGCTCATCGGACATGTTGGCTGCATGGAGTCTTACTCTACTCTTAGACTCTGTGCAAGCCTTCGTGAATCCAGCCCACAATGTTTGGAGAAGGGTCTGAAATTGAGGTGGAGTCACCTACTACTGTACTCTGGACAGCAGTGGTTCAGGTCATATCTGCATAATGCCATACACACACACACACACACACACACACACACACACACACACACACACACAAACACACACACAAGCTGGCTACCATGAGATTAGAATCCATTAACTATCTAGCAATGCAACCTAGAAGACGCAACACTTAATGCAAGTGTCACTGCAGAAGTCTGACTTATACAGTGTGAGAGTGCACCTTATAAATGATGACATTATCATTGTGTTGCCGAGATGATGATGTTGGGAGAAGGATGTGACATTGATGTAACACACCCTGCAGTGTAAAATTAATACAAGAGTACTACTTTAATAAGGCCAGCAGTAGTTAAGGTCATATGTACATAACTTCATACACACACACATATCGACTGCTGTGATATTTGAACCCCCTATTTATCTGGCTATACAATGTAGATGAGACAGTACTTAACACAAATGGTACCACAAAAGTCTGACTTATACAGAGTGAGAGTGCATTTTACACAGGGTGACATCAGTATGGGTTAGCAGAGAAGTTGATATTTTGAGAAGGGTTTGAACTTGAGGTGAAGTCACCCAGCAGTTTAAAATTAACTCAGAGCTTCTACTGTATTGTGGACACCTGTAGGTCAGGTCATATCTGGACAATTCCATACACACACAGGCACATACATACTCATACACACACACACACACACACACACACACACACACACACACACACACACACACACACACACACACACACACACACACACACACACACACACACACACACACACACACACACAAACACGCACACACGCACACACACACACACACACACACACACACACACACACACACACACACACACACACAATGCAGAAGGGATAGAACATGATGATTTCTGTATGACAAGGCTGTATGTGGTTGCAGAGCCAGCTGTCCAGAATGAAGTGATCAGTTAACCACACAATTCACTTCATTTAACATCAGTGCAATACACAGTTTCTATATAATGAATTAATATTATCCAGTAGCAATACTTATTTTGTTCCAAATCACTATTGTAATGACCAGTGCAATACACAGTTTCTATATAATGAATTAATATTATCCAGTAGAAATACTTATTTCATTCCAAATCACTATTGTAATGTAATGCTTTGAAGTGCATTTGCTCAAAGGTTGGCAAAGTGTTAACACATGCATGATTATACTTTGATGTGTTGAACTGGGACTGTGAAGTACCAGCATTTAGTGGTGTTCAGTGGTGCTTCGCAAAGCTCAATTCAAAAATGAAATGTTTTGCTTGCACTCCCCATTTGTGTGACAGTAAACTGTGAGCAAATACAGTTCTCTGCTAAAGGAAGCAATGAAATACTACATTTGGTTTGTCTTTTACAGTGCAAATAGGCTTAGCAGTGATGCATGGCCATCAGCACTCTGGACAGTACTTTGTGGAGACATTTAACAAAAACAGGTAGCATAAGTTTCACCTAATGCTAGATATGAACTGTTGTCAAAAGAAAAAGTATTTCTACAGACTTGACCATTATCTCCAGATCCCACCAAGGAAATCCTACTTCACACATTTCAAAGTCACACATTTGAAGGGATATTGATACCCTATTTAGCCAGTGGAAAATGTAGATTTTATTCTTTGCAAAGCAATGACAGACAGTGCCATAACATTACATTAATATCCATCATCCTAATGAATAGTGTACAATACAAAGGGGTGAAGGAGAAAGGGTGAAGAATGGCACAGATATAGAGAAACATATGAAAGGATGCTGTTATGGGTCATTAATGTAGATCTTAATGGTAAATCCTCAGTATTAGTCAGTTATGTTCTGCATCAGTAAGTGATGGCTGTGGTGGTGAAAAGTAGCAGGAGAGGCAAAACTGATGCTGGCATGAATAGAGTCAGGGTGGTTTAATAATTTGTTATCATGTGCATGTATGTGTTTGCAAATGCATTTTTGTAACAGTATTCAAAATCAGTTCATGAAAGTTTGTTAATGAATAAAATTCAAGATGTATGTCATTAAATACATCATATAAGTAAAACTTCACATTAAGAATTTATGTGACATACACATGGACTTGAACCTTTGATGCTATGGCCAAAAAGCAATCTCCAGACAAATGATTTATGTCAACACTTCACAGAGGAAGTTGCACTTTGTTGTATCCAGTAGTCAAAGAACTGTTTGAGTAACTGTTGCAAAGTATTGCCTTTATTCTGTATTTACTCTGTATTCTGAAAGCACAGCATGTTTAAGCACCTTTGCAGGAGGATAAGCAGACTATTGTGGGAGATGGCATCAACTGATTAGGCTTTGCCATAGCACATGAACAGACATTCACCATCACTCTGCACAATATCAAACACAGGCACATAGAGTAGTAGAAGGCAAGATGGGAGATGAGCAGTTTGGATGCAGATCAGGATGCAGCACAACTGACCCACTGTTTGCAGTGAGACAGATTGTTGAGAAGAAGAAGATATAAATGAGGAAAGAATCCAAATGGGTATTCCTAGAATGGGAGAAAGCATATGACAAGTTCCCAAGGAAGCTGATATGGGCAGCCTGCTATGGCTCAAAGTCTCAGAAACATGGGTAAATTTAGTGCAGGCTATGTACAAGGACCCAATCACTCAAGCACAAACATTGTTTGGTCTCACAGAGGGGTTCACAGTAGGAGTGGGTGCACATCAAGTTTCAGCTTTGAGCCCACAGCTGTTCATACTGGTGATGGATTACATTAGCAAAAAGGTCAGAGGTGAAAGATCAACAAAGCTGCTGTATGCAGATGATGTGGCATTATGGAAAGATTCTGAGCAAGAACTTCAGCAAAGAATAGGGGAATGGAATACAAAACTGAAGGCACGTGGGATGAAAATGAGTACAGATAAGACAGTGGTAATGACAGCAAATTGGAGAAATCAGAAGAAGCTGATAACTGATATAGAAGGGAAGATAATGGTACAGGTTAACACCTTCAAGTATCTGGGAGGGGTGGTTGAGGAGTAGGGAAGTTTGAATGGAGAGGTCAAAGCTAGAATCAGAGGGACTTCAGCCAATGGGCATAGAGTGTCAGGTGTAGTGTATGGCAGAAGAATTCCATAGAGGCTGGAAAGTATGGTGTACAAAACAGTTGTGCAACCAGTACTACTGCATGGTCAGAAAGCTGAGAAGTAAAGGTAGAGCAGATAAGTAAGGTGGAGGTGATGGAAATTAAGTGCCATATATGGGTGGGATGCCTATCCTGGGACAGACAAAGATATGAGGACATAGCAGAAGCCAAAGTAACTCCAATTGCTGAAAAGATAAAAGAGAACAGATTACGGTGATTCAGGCACATGTGCAAAATAGCAGAAGGCAACTTGGTGAAGAAGGTTTGGGACAGACAGGAAGAAAGCAAGAGAAAATTATGATGACCAGCAAAGATGGACTGTGTAAGAGAAGATCTGTGACAGTCAGGCATGAGTGTCAAAAAAGGCAGGAGTGCTGGACTGAATTGAAACAGATGGTGAAAGTTAACACAATATCTCAACGTCATGTAGAAAATGGGGAGGAGATTGATGATGATGATGATGAATAAAACGACTGCATTCCAAGATGGCAGTTAAGTGATTTCATCCTACAAACTAATGGACTTCTTCAGAATCTGGCCTTGCTGGTGGTGTTTTTTTTACTTTAGACTGAATATTTTTAATTTATCGCAATATAAATATAGAACTGTAGCCAGAATTTGCTAACTTTGGACTGTCACAACACCAAGGGTAGGTGACAACAACAGAAAAATGCTGTACTGTCAATTGTACCAAATTATGTGTGTCAAAAAGACATATAGTTTAAGTGGAGCGCTATGTATTGGTTGCTGTTTTTTTGTGATATAGGTGCCCATTTTTTACTTTTTTTCTTTCAAAGAGATGAATGTTGGGGAAGGTGCTAGGAATGTGAGGGTCAGTATGAAGGTTAGGTGAGGAAGCAGGTGCAGACATACAGGACAAACAAGACAGATGGACACAAAAGGTTGTGGAACACCATGACTGGGGGATAAGAAGGGCTATCAGAGACACATCCACGTCAAGCCAATTTAATGTGAGAATCTAGTCCTCACCCTCAGAAATGTCATCACTATATTCTGTCTCAGTTTCTTATGTCAGTGCTTGAAGTGGCATTGTGTTTGCATTGTGATGAAGCAACTTTTCAGCATCGCTGATTCAGGCACTAAGGCCGATTTCCATAATATCCTACACCAGCCCTTTCAGCTCTTGATGGATAACAAAATCACCACCTCCACTAATACTTCTCCAGAGGGTACCAGTACATGACCTGCTGGGGTAGAGCTACTGATGTGAATGGGTCAGGGGCTGTGGAGGCAGCGCTGATGGCTTAGGGCCCATGAAGTGCTGGATGTTGGTGCTGTAACCTGTGGAGGGATGGTGGGCCAGTCTCCAGTGATCACTGTACCTCTCTGTGCTGTATGTCAGGTTTAGTAAGAAGAAATATGTGACAAGTAAACATTTTTTAGACATAAAATATTGCCCCACCACGAAAAAAAAAAACAAAAAAAAGAAAAAAAGAGAGAGAGGGAGAGAAAGAGAGAGAAAAGGGGCGGGGTCAGGCACAAAAGAGAGAGTGAGCAGGAGAGAGAGAAAATTAGATCCATGGCATAACACATGAATATATAACTTCAGACAATGAACGTGATTATCTAGTCTATGCATCTTTGCCACATCTAGCTATGACAGGAAGGCATTTCTCTGCTGTACTATTAATCAACTGCACTGCTATGATATCATAAATAGCACTATTTGTTAAATATTGCCATATTGCATACAAGTACAATAGTTATTACACTTACATTAAGACCTGATGCATACATACCCTGTGCATCTTTGAAGTGAGTTAACCTCTCTTGATGCAGCTCACAGTTCACTGCAATGTTTTCAGCAGCTGTACAAAACAGAAGAAGACAAGAAGAGGCATAAAAGCATACTGAATAACAGCCTTGCCTGGGTGCTGTATTCTATATAATTTAATACAGATCAATCAGTATACTTACACAACTGATAGATGTCAGCAGTCCCAAACTCATCCTCCCATCAGCTTAGGAGGTCCTTTTGCTCCTTTTCAGGTCACTACAGTGATGACAACAATTCTTTCCACTGTGTGGAATGCCAGCTGAACTGAAGACAATCTTGGCTACTTTGTTCTAAACTTCAATCTTATACCAGTGTAGTTCCCCTGCAGTAACTCCTCCACACCCCACTTCTGTGCTTTAAATTTAGCACCATCATCTCCCATACCAGCCATGCCTGAAGAAGTCAAACAGCAACCAGCTTTACTGCAGCGCAGGTTAAAGCTGCATTGTCCAAGGCCAAGAATATACCTTCCATGGGACCTGACAATATCCCTGGATGTGTTCTACATGAACTCCAAAGTGAACTGGCACCTCATCTGTGTGCCCTGTTCAATCACGGCCTCACCTCAGGCTTTGTTCCTATTGAATGGTGCACTGCTACAGTCATCCCTCTCCATAAAGGAGGAGCAGCTACAGACCCTGGTAATTATCAGACATCATATTTATCAAATATCATTATTAGCCTGACGAGTTTGATATGTAAGACTATGGAGCACATCATCATGGACCTAATTAACAAGGATATAGGGAATCTCCAAATGCTAGATCCCATGCAATTTGGTTTTGTGAAAGGTAGAGCATGCTTGCTCAACCTGGTTGACTTCTTTGAATCAGTCACCAGAGCTGTGGATGAGGGCAAGGTAGTTCATACAGCCTACCTCGATTTGGCCAAGTTCTGTGATATCATTCCCCACTCAGGAATTACTGATAAACTCACCAAACTAGGCATCAACACCTATATCATTAGGTAGGTTGCAAGCTGGCTCACAGATAGAACCCACAGTATGAAAGTAGCAGACTCCAGGTCAGACTGCCGACCAGTCACGAGTGGAGTCCCACAAGGATCGGTCCTGGGTCCTCTCCTGTTAGGCATCTACTTCTCAGAAGTCCAGGCCAACATGGAGGGACTCTGGTTAACCAAGCTCACAGAGGACTGCAAGCAGGGAGTGATTATTAACTCCCCAAGTGATGTAGACTTCCTACAGAAAGGCCTCACTGCAATCAATGACTGGTGTTGAAACCATGGCCTTAAGCTTAATTCCAAAAAATGCATCATCATCCCCTTTGAGAAAAACTAATTTCCCACTAATTACTACATTGATGGCAGTCCACTAAACACTGAAGGCATTATAAGAGATCTGGGGACATAGGTAGACAGCAACCTCTCCTTCGACCACTACATTACTACTGTGATCAGAAAGTCCTTCTATGTGGAAAATCTCATTACCAAGGGTTTTGTATCCAGGAAGAAAGAGGTCATCATCTCTCTCTGCTCTTCCTTTATTAGGTCAATCATTGAGTATAATGCCTCATTTGGCATGCACCTCACTAGCACACATGCAACAGCTGGAAGGGCCACAAAAGTACCTCACAAAGAGGATCCTAGGCCTTAAACATATGTCCTACATGGACAGACTCAAAAAACTCCAGCTATTCTCTGTCTTATATCATCTACTAAGAGGTGATCTCTGCTTGACTTACAAAGCCATGTCTGACCCAGCTCTGTTAGAAATGCTACATCTAAAGAAATTCCAATCCCTCCACACCACACGCTCCAGAGACCTCAACCTCATTACCACAATCAACAGAACATGCTGGAGGGACAGGTTCATAACCCAGTGACTGCCCATGCTCTGAAATAGACTTCCCATACATGTCAACCAGTGCACCTCACTGGCCCTCTTCAAGAGAAATCTTGATGAGTGGATGGGAAATAGAAATTTTACCCCAGGGATCACTCCAATGGCTCTACTCAATAGAGGAACTGGGAACTAACATCGGGCGGCATGCTGCCAGGGCACTTTTATGGGCTAGGCTTGTAAAGGCTCCAGGACCATTAGCTTAGTACACACCTATAGACCTATGAACGCTTAGGATGAATTGGCGCCAAATTCCAATCTCGTATTTAACGGCTAGTGAGTAAACATACACAACCATGCCAAATGCATTCACATGATGATAAGCACAAAGAGGCACCTGTAAGCAAGGCAGAAGGTATTTTATCAAAGAGTAATGAAGCTGTGAGGCATAGCAGTAAGATGTATTATGTGTGAGCCTGAACATATTCACAGTTTTTCAGATGGTCAATGCTGACAGCCTCATTGGCTTTGCCTGTTATCGTTAGTGATATGTAGGTTAAATAGGCTGACTTGGCACAAAATGTTCTGGAATTACACACTGTAAAAATTAGTTGACCAATGTAGGAATCAAACATAAGGATTAAATAATGCATACATTTCAAGCAAGGTGATTATTTGTCAGTGCTACATGATAACTATCTTTCAAACATGTATATTGCAGATGGACTGCATTCAGTTTGGATGGAGATATACTGCAGAGAGGCCTGGATGTGTATGACTTTAAGAAGCTCTGTGAAATGTATTTCTGTAAGAGGCATTATTACAGTTTGTAAATGTATGTCAGAAGTATATGCTTTTATGAGCAAAATAATACAGTGTGGGATATGATACATACATAAGTCACGGCACATACTGTCCTAAACACAGAGTTGGTCTATGTGAGGAGAGAAGTTGATTTTAACTTCAGTATCTTGCCTGTCATATATACACAAGTTTATTTTTAATATGTTGTCATAGTTATCCAGCTTAAATGATTCCACACACATTCAATTGTGTATTTAAATCATTTATGAGATATGCTACCTAGAAAAAATATCTTTCCAAGCATTAATGAGAAATTTCTTGAAATAAACATTATTATGATTACCATTTGTATGTAATGTTACCTTCCTAATCAAATTATTGTTAGAAATTGTGTTCTGATAGCCTGTTTAAAAAACATGTCTAAAGACACTGGACGTATACCTCGTGCCACAAATAAGGCTAAATTAACAGATGGGTTTCCTTTCCTAAGTACCGTCCCCAGTGCTGATGGCTACATATCACTGCTAAGCCTGCTTGCGCTACAGAAGATTGCCCAAATAATATTTTTTACTTTTTTCTTTAAGCAGGTAAGCATGATAGCATACGGTTCATCAGTGAGCAACGGCCCAAGGCAAAAGCAGTAAAAAGAGTGTAAAAACTTACAAAGTGATTCCTAAATCTGGAGTATTAATTTCCTCAGTCCTTTCACTTTGTATGGATTTGAACCCCAGAAAAACTGTGTAAAGGGCCCAAAGTCACTGCACTTACAGCTTCTGCCACAGAAACAGGTATACAAAATTTGCACATCACTCACTCATTAGAAATACTGCACTAATTACATATGTCAGAATTTTTATTCCACACAACAGTTTCATCATACTGCTTTTCAGAGTGCTGTAGCAAAGCTCACTTGTGTGAATGTGTAATGCAGTACTGATGGCAAGGCCAGTTAATTTCTCAGTTGGTACCTCAGGCAGTGGGCTGTTGTTCATTGCCTCAAAACACTGACAGTCAACAGTGTGCTCTGCCAAAACAAGTGCAAATGAAGAACACAAAAAAGAAAAATGGTAGACAACTGTCAGTAGTAACACATGCAGTGTAATAAATATAAAAAGCTGGATTGTAAAGTGTCTTAGGTCTGTCATCTTTACACACAGGGGAACAGATTCATGAACAACTTATTTCAATGCTGCTACCATGTGTGCGTCACTGGATAACACGCTGCTTTGTATTCCTTAAATGATCCTACATAATGTACAGAGCTGCCAAACCAAAGTAAACAGCACAGTATGCTAACTAAAGCATAAGCAGCTGAATTATATGTGAATGAAACAATCCAATATGGCAGAGCCATTCAGGAAGCTATAAGGTAACTATGTAGAGATGATATAGCCCTTTGCCATGAACACCAAAACCTATTGGAATACAGCAACCATCACACATAGAAAAAAAAAAAAGAAATATTAGGGGCTGCTGCTGCTGCTATTTTGCATGTGTACATGTAACACGCTCAAATCTATGCTGCTGATAGACCTTGTCCAAGGAGAAGAAGGGTGTTCAGATCCTGTTAAACATATCATGGACTGCATGATGTTTAAATATTAGAGCAATATGATACAGGATTGATAAGGAAACACTAGAGGAAATCTGCAATCTCTGACACCACCACCTCAGACACAGGGAAAATCGTGGAGAACCTATACCAGTGGAAACTAAGGTATGTGTAGCATTAAGGATACCAGCTACAGGTACATTCCAGAGACCCACAGGGGATATACTAGGAGTGTCACAGACCTTAGTTTCTGGAATATTTCACCAGTATCTAAATGGTATGCTACAACATGTAAAGGAGTACATTTATTTTCCACTCACACCAGAGGAGAAAGCAAGAACAAAGCAGGAATTATGTGCTGTAGCACATTTCTCTGAAATCTTACAGGCCATAGATTGTACTCACATAGAAATAAAAGCTCCATCTGTTGAACAGGGAAGGACATACATCATCAGGAAAGGGTTCCACTTCATCAAATGCTAAGTTGTCTGTAATGCCTGAGGGGTCATCCTCAATATCTGTGCAGGCATCCCATCGAGTTACTATTAGTCATACATATGGCACACCTCTCACCTATACACAAGGTTTGCTATGGGTGATGTTCCACAAGGCCATCTTCTGGGTGATGCGGGTTATGCACTGGAACCATGGCTCATGACATCCATCAGAAAATCATACACACCCACAGAAGAAGGATATAATGATGCCCATACTCAAACTAGAAACATCACAGAGTGTGTTTTTGTCATGCTGAAGTCACAGTTCCGCTGTCTAGACACATCAGGGGTGCTCTGTAGTGTGACCCAGGTACATGTGCAAAAATTCTCACAGTCTGTGCCATGTTGCACAATATCATTTTGAGGAAACAGCTGAAACAGGGACAGCAGGGGCTGAAACCACACATTCCTGGACCAGAGGCAGTGGCACCACCTTCTTCACATACAGGTGATGATTCTGAGGTACAGTCTCAAGCTGCATAGATAGCTGGCAGATGTAGGTGTGCACGATATGCCTTTGCCCTGGCTAAGAGTTAAAGGATGGCACACAAATACTCACCACCTAAGACTCAAAGGTCAGCACACACCCAGTAACTAAGAGGCAAGTGATAGTACACACACTCAGCAGTGAATGAATACATATAAAAACTTAAGCACATACAAATGTTAAAAGTGATGTTATCCAATGTCCACAAACATTACTTACCTATGTAATATCTGAGTATGGATAGCATCAAACAGAGACAGCCCCAAATCATAAGACTCATATTACAGTAATGTTAAGACAAGTGTGGAACCTGTAGTACATGAACAAATGTGTAAGAAGATAAACTACCTGCACACTGTGAGTCTTATACCTGTCCACTCTGTGCATCAGACATATTTGCAACCCTAAGTCAAACACAAATGAAAAAAGCCCATGGCACAGTCATCAATATTCACTGAAGGTGAGGGGTCCATTAGGCCAAGGGTGACACCAAAGAGAGGTGGATACCAGCCCTCCCACTGCAGACATACCATCACAGACACTTCCTTGTCCATTGTTTCTCTCATCCTATCTAATGAGTCACCCACACAGTTGAGGCAGTCAGGCAATGGCAAATGATAACACAATACTGTGAGGTAACCATACTAACACGGACAGTACAGCAAGAGCTGCCATATGTGCAGTATAGCAGAAGTGAAATCTTAAAACTGCAAACATTGCAAAATTTGTTTTTCCATTGCTTATTGAAATACATTCAAAATATAAATATGTAGGTAGTTTGTATAGAGGACAAACATAATGTATGAGAGTGCAGTTATCTGTACAACAATCATCTCCAATGAACTGGCAGCAATGCTCTGTCAATATCCAATTAGTTATTTCCTTCCTCTTCCATAGTTATGTCATTACCCTTTTATAGTGTAGATTCAGCCATCTGAGCATTGTGAAGATACAAATGAGGAGTGGAATTATTAGCATACCTGAATACCAAAAAAAAGCACTTGGTACAGAGGATGTAAACATGATGTAGGTATCAACACAATTGCATTTGCACACCCTAGGACTGCAGGGAGGAGCAATAACAATTGTTCGCTGGTAATGGCTTGTACCTGTGTTTAATTACCCTGACTATAACAGCAAGCAATACTGAAGTGACTGTTCTCTTTGAAGTGTTTGTATCATGCAGATAATATTTACAATAAAAAGCATAAGCACCTTGATAACTATGAGAACAACCTTAAAAACACTGATGTCCTTGTAGCAAGTGCACCCTGTCTATCCTTTGCTTAAAATCTGTCTGAAATACTAATCAGCTATATTGCACATAGAAACAAAGATGCAAATAAATGCTCATTACATTGCATTTCTGTAGTTAAACTGAGAATAGGTGAAGATGTTCAGAAAATAAAGAGAAGAATTAGCTTGCAGTTTTGGCAACTTGACATTAAAATGGTCTGGCCTATTATTAGTGTAAAGTATTGGTCAAGATTACATTAATCTGGACATGTTCAAGTAAATGAGAAAGTAACCTTTTTCTAGTCATGTGTTAGTGGCAAGCAGAGATAAAAGCACAATTGTATGTGTGTTATCATTCAAATATATACATCTGGAGCATTTCCCCTTGGGCCTCCGCTGAAAATTGGCTTTGTTCCAAGTTGGACTTTCCAGTTAACAAATGTTAAATAAATAAATAAATACATAAATAAATAAATTATTGCACTCAGTTGAGGGTTCAATTCAAAATAGTCTGACAGAGTTAATTTATTTGTTCTGAGCATATGATCAGGTTGGACCACACACAGTTCCAGGAAACTTCACAATCCTGCCTTTTTATTATTATTAAATTAAACTGTGGTTTTGTAACACATCTTGACCATACATAATACTTAAGCTGTTACCAAGGTAACTAATGTTTTATACATGACATCAACACTCACAAAGTTGTTCAAAGGAAAGAATAGAAGCCTGAACTAGGAATGTCACAGAATGTAACAATCACATTCTGAACAAATTGTATTAAATTGATAATAATCACTCAGTTTAACCTTTGCTTATTATACAAAATATAATGTTGCAATTTAAATCTAAAAACTTTCAGTATATGTCATAAAATGGCAATTTATGAATATGGAAAAGGAACTTCTAATCAATAATCACAATAAGTGAATCTGCTGTTTTTAACCTATAATTTCACTCATTTTATAATAAGAAATGACAGATATTAAAATCCTTATGTGTAGGAAATGGGGTGTGCACTGATCATTAAAATGCACTAACTTTCATCAATATTTACATAAAACAAACTTGATGCTTTAAGTAAGTTAGCAACAAACAAAGTGATTACTTAAATACTGGTAAACAATTGAATATAACTTCTGATATATCCAGTAAAATACATTGTATTATAAACATTATGTATAAATATTATTGCCATCTATTTATATTAAGTAATATGTTTTGAAAGACTTCATCAATAAGGGTGAATATGTTAAATAACTGTGTGCTATAATCTTTTACTGAGGTTTTATATATGATACATCCTACTTTACTATGATTGAATTGCTTGTCATATATCTTTCATGTAAATATTAATTGCTTATACAATAAGTAGACATTTGTATTGTATTACAATTCTGTCTAATCTACAATAGTACTATATCTGTTCAAAATAATATAAATATTGTTTATTCTTATTACAAATATTCTCCATAGGATAATTCAATTTATGGAGCTCAGATGTTCTGGATTGTCAAAGAATGAGTGATAATCTGATGGACTGGACTTAGGTTTATCCATCAGATTAGGAATGATTTTCATTCCATGGCTAGTGCAGATGTTAGTTTTGTTAACATTTATTAATTTAAATTTGTTATGTCACAAAAAAATTTTTAGTATGCCTGACCAAAACATTACTTTATTGGTAAACACTCAAAGTATAAACTTGATAATTTCCTTTAAAAGCTCAAACATATACTTTATAGTTATCAGAGGAAAATGTCTAATAGTCACAATAAAACAAAACATACATAGTCTAAATAACCTAAGATGGATTTAACTTTATTATCTTTAAATACCAGTGGCTTAAACAATCCTAGCAAGAGATCAAATCTACTGAAATATTTAAAACTGAACAAAGCACAAACTGTCTTCCCTCAAGAAACTCATTTCAAAACAAATGACAATTACAAATGGAATCCTAAGGAATATATGATATTGGTGCAATCCACTTATAAGACAAAGACAAAAGGGGTAGCAATTTTATGGAAAACAAATGTGATTAAACCAGAAATCATTTATAAGTATGATGATAAAGAAGATCTTATAGCATTAGTAACAGTTAAATATAATAGAATATGGACCCTAGCCAATCTATACTGGTTCCCAGGCATTGGATCAGGAACTGTTAAAAAACACTTGGATTTCATTTCCAATAATTCTAAAGGCAACTTAATATTAGGAGGAGATTTTAACTGTATATTTGATATTTCTAAAACTGCAAATAAAAGGCTGCTGTGTACATCTGCTGTATCAAAAGCTTTAAACAAGTGGGTAGAATCATTTCATCTTGTAGATACTTTCAAATTTAAAGAAGATATATCTTTGTTGTTTTCCCAGCAGAATCACAGATTTGGTACCCAAACTAGAATAGATAAAATATTTGCTGCCCATGACTTAACAATCTAAAATCATTAATTTCTCAGTTACTCCCTGCCCCTTTTCAGATCACAATTCATTGATGCTAAAACTTTAAAATGGGTACAAACCATTAATCTTTAACTCCAGAATTCCAGCATATATAACTAAAATTAAAGAGTTCAAACCCTGGTTATTATATGAATTACAGCTCTTCTTAGATATTAATTACATCACAGAGATAAATAAAATAATGATATGGGACTCATTAAAAGCTTACATATATGGTACAACCCTAACCTGGTATAAAAAAATCAGAGAATGGGATTCTGAATTATTAGATCTACAATCCAAACTTTTGTCAGTAAAAGCTGAAAAAAAATCAAAATCATTTGGACATGAAAATGAAAGTAGAAGTATTAAACAATAAATACAATGAAATTCCAACACATAAAACTAGTTTAGTTTTAGAAAAACTAAAAATTAATACCTAGGCCACTTCTCCCAAATATCTACATAATGTATCCACAAGAATCAAAATACAGTCAAAAGCTAATAACATTAATAAAGCATCTTCCATGAAAAGAAAGGGAAAATGTTATATAGGTGACATTCTTGATGCCTATAGAAATCACTATATGGAACATTTCCAAAAAGAAAATATCCATATTGATCAATTAAATCTAGTTGAAAAATGTTCTAATTTTAAAAAAATACCAGAAAATTAAAAACTAGATTTGCAAGCACCCATATCCTACAAATAAATTACAGATACAATAAAAGAGGGTAAAAAATATAAAGCTCCAGGTATATATGACAAAATTACGGAAATATACAAACTTTTTCCTTCAAAGATACTATCCTCTTCCATAAACCTCTATTAGAAATTTAGTCACAAGCTTTAATACCACCCTCTTGGAGATATTCCTTAATCACACCAATCCTAAAGGAAAACAAATCCCCAAACCTCTGCATCTCATATAGATCTATATCATTATTAAATAATGACTATAAGATATTTATGACAATATTAACTAACAAAATGAAAGTATCACCATCCAAAACAATAAATAATGATCAGCCTGGATTTATATATCATAGACACACACATGACAATATTAAAAGGATAATTTCTCTTATAGATTATGTTAATAAAGAAAATAAAGAAACACTCATAATTGGCTTAGATATAGAGAAAGCCTTTGATTCCCTAAATAGGGACTATTTATTCAAAATTCTGGTGTTATTTGAATTTCCTCCTTGTTTTGTTCATCTACTAAAGAATATATATACAAATAATTTAGTGTATGTTAAGCTAGGTCCTTTCACCTCTGAATCTATACATATAGCAAAGGGTACTAAACAAGGATGTCCCATGTCACCAAATCCCTTTGCTTTGGCTATTGAAATATTGGCATATTCTATATGTAGCAATACAAAAATCAAAGGAGTAGATGTTTATGAACAATACAATTCTAAAGTAATGTTCTTTGTTGATGACATATTATTAACATTATTCAATACAAAAGAGACATTAGAAGAATTAGATATTTTAATTAACACATTTTACAGGACTTCAGGACTCCATTTCAATAAATAAAAATCAAAATGTGTATTTTTAAATAAAAAAAAGAATTGCAGATGAAGGAGAATCACATTATAGGGAACAATAATCTACCTTAAAATATCTAGGGATTGAGTTATGCAAGAATAATAGTGAATTAGTTTTAAAAACTACAATAATACCATCAATACAATTAAAATCTCTGTGGAAAGGTGGAATGAAATAATATTAACATTTGAAGAGAGGCTGCAGTTAATAAAAATGGTTTTACTACCTAAGATTCTGTATATAGCTTTTGCAATACAACTGTTACCTGAAAGGAATATACTCAAAGAAATAAACTCATGCCTAATAAAATTTTAATGGTTTCCCAAACGAAACAAAATAGCTTTAATACATCATATCAGGCCATGGAAACAGGGAGGATTACACTTTCCTGATATATAAAAATATATAAAAGCATCAATATCTAAAACAATCTCAGATTGGATAAGTCCAAATTATTCTGCAAATTGGAAAGAATTACTAACTGTAATATCAATAAATGAATTTGATTTACAAAATAAATTTTAAATAACAGATAAAAACAATTTGCTATTACACATATTATGTATTAGTATGCAATATAACATAACTAAGCCCACTAAGACTCGTATGGTTAATTATTACATTGGCTGAGTTAGGAAAATTATTAATGCAAATACAGATTTAAAAATCTGGTTTGACCTTTTAACACCATTCATAGTTACAAAGAGCTATCCATATAAAATATACAGAGAAACAATTAATTCCTGGGAACAGAAAGGATTTGTTTGTTGGTTTCAATGTATCAAAGAGCTAAAAGTTTTGGATATGCAAACAATAGAAACAACATACACAATTCCATATCAAGATTGGCTAACTATGCAAAGCATTCTGACTTGTTTGTAAGATTTATGCATAATAATTTGTAATGCTTCATTTAAAGAAATACCTAAACTTACAAAATACCTATATGAAATCATATATAATGATTATGACATGGGAAATAGTATTTCAAAAGATACTGATAAATTATAAAACAACACCCAAATCCTCATATTGGAATTATATAACAAAAGGACACTCATTACAGCTAACTGAAGAAATGAAATCAAATATTTTATTATCAATAAAACATACATCCTTTACACAATACTGGAAAGTTTTTAATTGGAAATGCTTGCACAGAGCATACTTAACTCCAAATAGAATTACTAAAATTAATTCTTCCACAAAAGGAATATGTTGGAGGTGTGAGCAAATACACAATGCAGACTGGAATCACAATTTTTTTCGACTGTGCTAAAATTAAGCCATGTTGGAATGGTATTAAACACTTTTTACAAGCTTTATTTAATGAATTGTTTAACTTATCTAAAGCACTAGTATTATTAAATGTGTACGAAGGTCCCCATTTGAATGAGTCAAATATGTATCTAGTTTGGACAATGCTTGCAATCTCAATGAAGTGTATAACAAGAAGATGGAATGCAAACACAATACTGACTTTGGAAGACTTCTACAGCCTACTGAAGACCATGTCATTGCTGGAAATTAAAATTAAAGAACTAAGGATTCATCCTAAGCCATTTATTAACAATCCATGGAAAAAAGTCTTATCATTGATTGACACTTTACAATAACTGAACAGATACACTCTGATAACTGGATTGTTATACCTATAAAGTAATTGTACATATTGAGCTCTGTTATAGTGTCAGGCTGATGTGAATAGTATACATAGCTATTTAAGATGATATATACAAATAATATGGAATTTTTTCAACTGTATTTGAAAATAAAACATTTTTGAGAAAGAATTTATTTTCTTAACTTACCACTTCCCCTCATATATTTCCAGTTCATTTAAGGAAGTTTTAACTCCAACCCCCCATTATAAAGTTAGCCCCTGAAAGTGTTCTTTTTTAACTAACAAATTCATAATTTATTACCTTCCTTGTATTGGGATGGGGGTCTATAGAAACCTGCAATAGTCATTTTTTTTTATTTTTGTCACAAAGGACTAAATGTTGAATTTAACTGGGCTCCTAAATATTTTTTGATATTTATTTTTACCTTCTACCCTGGTAGCATTTCTGAAATTGTAAAGCCATATTTATCCTAGGAAATGAAAGGCAGAAAGTCATTGTTAAACCATGTTTCAGTTATTATGCTCACCTCACCTTTTTCATGATTTAACAATAGTTTCAAGTATTTACTCACCATCTTTTGCCATACTTACTGGCTTTATAGGTCAGATGTCTCACTACTTTTGAAGTGAATGTATATGTTGTGTGTAGTAGTCCATCTCAAATGCATTGAGGTTGGGCATTTCCACAGACCTCTTTTCATCATCTGTCTCCTTAAACCTTTGACTTCTCTTATCTTCTGTAATTTTATTATATTTCTTTCTTCTTGTGTAGTCCAATTACAAAACTGTTAAAAGTATTATACTTTGAAATGTTGATGTGACTGCTACCTTCTGTTCCAGGTTTCTTCCTTTGGGGGGGGGATGCATGTAAGACCATATCAAATAATAAAATGAAATTAATCTATCATATTCTATTTTTTTCTAGAGAACAACGTTAATTTACATCATGGTCATAGGCTGTAATAACGTAATGTACAGTGGGCCTTACTAGCGAGTCATCATTTCCTAGTAAAGCTCAGGCCCTGGCCAATACCTCTAAAAGCAAACACATCACTTAGGATGAAAGTTGACAGACTATATTTGTTATATCCTTTGAATTTCTGATAGACCAATGGAAAAGCTGAGCCCACTTCAACAGATGAGCAACTTTACATAGTTCATAAACATGTCATTTAAAAAAGCCCTCCTGAAACAGATTGTTGTTTTGAACTTCTTTTTGGATTCCCTAATGGAAGAGCAAAACCGTTTAAGTATAAATGAGCCCAACAGTATAGCCTGGTTTAACAATAGCTAGAATGTCTTCCTGATTTATCACTGACTCGTGGTCATTTCTCATTCCAATGAGAAAAACGTAGTCCCAGAGGCATAGCAAGTCTTCTAGAACTCTACAGCAGCCAATAGGCTTTTGACCATTAGATTTGATATTATAAAAGTCCTGGTCATGATTTAAATTGCTGGATGACTCTCAAAGATCTTCTTAAATGTTTAATGCTTTGCAAGGATCACTGCTTTCTGCAAAGATACCTGGCCAACAGTGGGGCACATGTGATATTATGTTTTTTTTTTGTTATGATGTTGATTAGAGAGAATAGAATAGAATTGGAAGTTGACCAATGGAGGTATTGTGTAGGGAGACCCTGTCACAGTTAGACACCTTCTTGAGTTAGATGAAACTATGTTATTAAAATCTAGTTTTGAAAGATATGGCAAATTGATTACAACATTACAATGAGGTTAGTAGCAGGGCATGCAGACAAGCAGTGTGACAGGGAGACTGAAGAATGAGTAAAGATATAAACAGGAACCTAAGAGCTAGAAAGGACAAAATCGTAAGTAGAAAAGAAAACAATGGCAGACATACAAAGACTAGGAACAAGTCTGACAACAGCGTGACCAGAACAGACTGGAGTTGTTAGGATCTTATGATGGACAATAGTGGAGCTGTAAAATGAAATACTAATCAGACAGGTAGACTTTCTAGGCTGATTGATACTTGGACAAAAAGTAAAAGGGACTGGTGCATAGATGTCCCAGGATAATCAATGTTCAGGCAAGGTTGGTACTTATATGAATAAGACATTATCAGTAATAAATAAATGTAAAGAAGAAGAAGAGGAAAAGACATACAGATATATAATAATATATACAAGAAAGGGAGAACCGCTGCTGGTTAGATGCAAAATGGTGACCACAGAAACAAAGAAGAGATAATGAGAAAATCATAAACATAAAAAGTCAGAAAAGAAAAAAAATATATAGTTATATTTATATGGCTTAAGTATGGAATTAGTCTGGAGTATTCTTGCATCCAAATCTGGGAAAGAAAAAACTAGTAAAATGGGCAAAACTGGCAAGAGGGAAACAATTTAAACTTATTTCCCAGGGGGAGAGAGAGATGTGTGTTAGAGACTTTAGGTATGGTAATAATGGCAAGCAGTGACCTTCCTACTGTATAGCATTCAGTGGGGATAGATGAAAATTGATATGTTATGTGACTACATGAAAGCAGATTTCAACTTTCGGCAAACGATTTTGAAACAAAACTGAGGAATCGGGACTGACAAAGTAAGGAGACAGCTTGAGATAAGAAAGTTAAAGGCAGGTAGATGAAAACAGCATGGTATATGACACCATGCTATATGACACTGATAACGATAAGATGCATTTTCTTAGGATACAAGAATTATCCGAGAGTAAAGACAAATAATACAAGAAGATTTGAGCTAAGGATAAAGATAAACTTTCAAATAGCTATGAATAAGGAACTAGGCCAAAAATAAAAGTCCAAAGAAGAGTCAAGGAAAAGACCAATATAGTTCAATAGCCAATCAAGCTAGGGAATGAGCATTTCAAGAACAGAATATAAATGACAATGAAGGAAAAGGTAAATGTTTTTTTTTCCTTCACTAAAGTAGTATAGACAGTAAGATGCAAATGAAAGGTGATTCCAGAAGGTGAAAAGAATAGGCAAAGACTGAAGAAAGGGCATCAAAGTACTAGAAACGGTTAAAAAAGGATGGGACATGGGATTAGCAGTAGGAATCTAATAGGAAAAAGGGGTTTCATGGGGTAACTATGAGAAGGAAGAAAAGTGCAAACAGTTTCAGAAACTGTAAAAGGATATAAACAGAACAAGCAATATGCAAGCAAAGCAGCATGGGAAAGTTTAAAATTTGGAACTATTCCTTCATTTTAAATGTTTCAATTATTAAAGACAAATTTTCTGTGTTTTTGGATAACAATGCTTTTTTGTGTCCTTACACTGGATTCTGAGTGATGACAGCAAATGGTTTAAACTAACTTGCATTGTTCCATTATAGCTGGCAAGATTATTGAAAGCAGACATTTTATTTATTTATTTGACTTCTAATTCCTTAAATGCCCAAAATGTTTTAAGTGTTTGCTCATTAAGTAGATATTCTATACCATTTTTTGATGTGAACAGTAATTTTAGACTCATATCCTTATGTTGTATGTACAAACTAAGTAGTGGAGAGGGAAACATCCCAACAGTGATCTGATTGCAGTTAGCAGGGTGTTTATTGAATGGGTTGGCAAGGCATGACAGAATAATGGAAAGAAGAACCTGCAAAACATTCTCACACAGGAGAGGACTAGAAACATGCCAGAAGATGTTCTATATGCCATGACTTCCACTGGAGACCAAGATGACTGATGGATATATGACAATCTCAGAGAATGGGGTTAGGGTGTGTAAGGGATGCTTCACCACAGTGGGGGTTTGCATTCATAGGTTCATATGTACATAGGAGGTTACTAGGCTATTGGCCCTAGATCCTTTATAAGCCTAGCTATGTTCTAGGCTATTGGCCCTAATGCCTTTATAAGTCTTAGCTATGTTACACCCTTGTTCCCTTATCGATTAAATTGTATGGTCTAAATTTGCAGAGCAGGAATATGATAAGCATCAATTGCCCTTATCCAAGAGGGACATAGGTAATACCCCTGGGATAAATTTATGGTTTCCCAACCAGTTGTATAAGTTACACTTAAATAGGGTCATTGAGGAGCTCTGTTTTACATGAACTGGGAGTTTGTTCCAGAGGAGTGGCAATCTCTGGGAGGCATATCTGTCTCTCGCATGTCCTGTCAATGTCACAGGCCAGGTTAAGATCCCTAGAGTGAGTGAATCTTATTTTATTTGACTTACGGATGTGCAGCATTTCCATTAAGGCAGGGTCTGGGACTGCTCTATAGGCCAGGCACAAGTCTCCTCTCAGCAGCCTATGAGATACAGAGTACAGTGAACAGGGCCTTTAGTCTGTCTGTGTATATCATATGTAGAATGCCCTGAGTTATCTTGGTGAGAAACCTCTGAGGTCTCCACAGCTGTTGTGGGTGGCTGGTGAGGTATATACAGTAGGGACCATTGTACTCTATTAGTGGTCTGATGAGGGATGAGTACAGGGGAGTTATAACATCTTTAGCTCTCAATGTGATGCCCTTACTTATGAGATGTGCAACATAGAAGACCTTCCTTACCACTGTGGACATGTGGTGATTGAAGTTATGGTTGCTGTCAACCAGGGGTTCCCAAATCTCTCACCACAGGTTTTGAGCTAAGGGAGCTACTGTCAATATTGTAATTTGCATGGATATGCCCTTTGCCAAAAGAGATGATAGCACATTTTTTTTGCATTTAGTTTAAGTCTGTGGTTTTGGCAGTAATCACCTGTCCGTGTACACCCTTTTTGTAGTATGTCAGCATCATATGGGGACTCAGTGATTGTACCCAGTTTGCAGTCATCAGCAAACTTAGTAAGCCACAGGCCATCTATTTTCACCTGTACTTCTGAGAAATAGATTACAAACAGTAGGGGGCCTAGCACAGATTCTTGTGGTACACTACTATTAACTGGTGCGTTTGTAGAGGTGGAATCCCCAACTTTGACTGTATGCATTCTATTTGTAAGCCATTTGGCTACCCATCTAGTGACATATGGGTTAATTCCTAGCTGGGTGAGTTTCTCAATGATGCCTTAGTGGGGAACTGTGTCAAAAGCCTTAGCTAAGTCAGTATAGGCTATATGTACTGTTTACTGTTTTGTCTTCATCCAGGGCTTTGGTGACATTCTCAAAGAAGTCCACCAGGTGTAATAAGCATGATCTACTCATAATAAAGCCAAATTGGGTCAGGTCAAGAGTTTGAAGGTCACCTATGTGTTTGTTGATAAGGTCCATGATGATTCTCTCCATGGCCTTGCAGATAAGGCTGGTTAGGCTTATGGGATATAGTTCTCAGGTTTGGTTGATGGACCCCCTTTGTGCAAGGGAATTACTGTTGCTGTTTTCCACTCTGCTGGGACACAGCGCAATTTTAGGTAACAAATGAAATAAATTACTTAGACTGTGGTTGAAGAGAGTGTCAGGTGGAATTAAATAAATTACTTAGATTGTGGTTGAAGAGAGTGTCAGTTGGTTCCACTAGGTCTTGTTTTAGACCATTTAGTAGGCAGCCATGGATGTTTTCTGGTTCCATAGAGGCTATGTTTTTGGCGATGGAGAGTGCAGTTATGACCTGCTCTTTGGAAATACTAGGTAGAGGACTGGTGACAGGTATGCTTTGGGATATGTCTGTTGGGGACAGGGGGGTGAAGTTTTCACCAAATCTGTCTGTTAGCAAGTTGGTGATGTCCTCAGGGTCAGTATGAGTGGTACCATCCACTACTAGATTGGCACAAAGTAGGGCCTTCCCTTTTAGATTTCTGACATAGCTAAAGAATGCATTGTCCTTATCCATAGCTAGGGATGCTAGTTTAACTTTGTAATTGGCTTTAGAGGACTTTACAAGATATGTAATTTGCTTGCCAAGCTGTGGAGAATGTCCTTCCTCTGCTGAGTCAGTTTCCTCTTGATCTCGGACATTAGTTTCTTTCTCTTGTTGTATAATCTTTTTATGCTTGATGTCCACCAGTGTGGTTTGTTTTTTTTGTGAGGACCCTGTTTTGATCTGTTCAGGTACAGCTAAATCTACACATCTGTATAGGTGTTTATACAGGGCATTTGTGTACACCTCTGTATAGAAATCATTGCTGACAGTGATAGCAGGAGGTTTGAAACTATTTATGCCATCACTTAGGAGGTTATACTTTGCTTTGGAGAACTTTGTCATCCTTTTTGGTCTTGGGGGGGCTTAGGTATGATCATTACTTTGAAAGAGATTGATTATTATCAGACTTTAGCAAAGAGGGCAACATACAGAGGCATAGTGCAAAGACCTCCTGTGTTGGTGAGTACTAAGTCTAGGACATTTGAGCCCCTTGTGGGGGTGCAGACTATCTGTTCCAGATCAAACCTTATGGTGAGCGTGTTTGTGCTCATATATGACTCCTAATCCTATGAATGCCTGTTGCTTACCATCATTTGATGACATTTCTGTCAGAAGAGGAGCAGTTAAGAATCCCAACCAATGTCCTACTCATCAGACCACTGCAGTGAGCTAGCAAATCCCATGTCCATTCCTCTGTCAAGTCATAGGGTGTTCATATCCTGTGCTGCCTAAAAGGCCATGATTCAGCTTGCCTACACAAGTGACAAGTCCTGGCTCTATCTCAATATGTAGTACAGAAGGAGACAGTGACAGGATATTCAGTGGGTCTGAAGTTAGTGATAAGTGACCTGACCAGTAAGTCTATGAGAGCCATCCCCTAGAAGGAGACAGTGACAGGATATTCAGTGGGTCTGAAGTTAGTGATAATTGACCTGACCAGTAAGTCTATGAGAGCCATCCCCTAGAAGGAGACAGTGACAGGATATTCAGTGGATCTGAAGTTAGTGATAACTGACCTGACCAGTAAGTCCTTGAGAGCCATCCCCCAGAAGGAGACAGTGACAGGATACTCAGTGGGTCTGAAGTTAGTGATAACTGACCTGACCAGTAAGTCTATGAGAGCCATCCCTCAGAAAGTAGAGCAAAGAAGTATGGATTCTTACAATGTATGTTATTCCTTCATACCGGATAATTCCCAGGCTACATTCTAGCTAAAAGATGCATTTGTATGACTTAAATATAAATTTCAGTAAAAAAGGAGAATTATTTGAAAAATGCGTGGGCATAAATATGGGTTAACAATGATTTTTTTGAGGATGATAAATCAAACAATTCCTCAGAGGCAGTGGTAGGTTTTAAGAGAAGCCGAATTTAATAATGCAAGAATATGATAAACAGGCATATTGATTTTCATCAATAATGGGATGATACCAACAGCTAGTTAACAAGAACTATAGCTTACCTTAGTGGCATGTTACGGCAACCTATGAAGGTTAATCGGCCCTTGTAAGCAGAGTGCATTTATAAGTACCTCCGTGCATATGGACGTATTTCAAGTGTACAAGCTCATCGGGCACTGAGACAGATCAAAGACATAAAACAAGCTGAAACATGAGTAAGTGCTAGAAACACCTTGACAAACAATGACAGCTTTAAGTAGCAAATGAAATAAATTAAAGTCAAACTATACCTGGAACAGAACACAGCTTGGAAGCTATATTATGCATTATAATCTCTGTTATTGCATCTAACACTGTAATAGGAATCTGATGTGCTGGCATTTTGTAATGTGATACTTTCTACTGTTGAAGATTACGAAATATTCTTTACTGAGTAACTAAGAGCTCTAAGATGAATTCAATAAGCAGCAAAATACGTGACAGTTACCATTATCTCTTACTTATCAACAGATAAAAAAGACAGACTGAATCCCACACAGCTGTATGAGAACCTTTAAAATCAGATACAAACTCTTCATTAAACAAATGAAAACAAGCTGCTTTCAAAATGAACTCACCACAGAAAGGCAGGAAGGCATGCTGTTTGTTAATCACTATGAATCAAGCTTCAGGGACAAGCGGATTTGTAAAAGCTAGGTGATGCTGGGATTTTGTAACATCTTTTTGAGGACAATCTTTGCAGATCATTGATTCTGGGTACATCAAAGAGAAATGTGTTCTAAAAGAGGTCAGCTCCTGTAATGTGATGCAAAAGGACAAAAAAGACCATGCTGCTGTTGGTTGTAGAAAGATGAAGCTGCCATACGTCCACTAACATGCATAATAAATTGGGAGGGACCTGTCTGTTTTCAGAAACAATCTATCATCACATTCAAAAATGCATTGCTATGATGTATCAGCTACTGTACAATAGTTTAAAAAATGCACAGCCTAACAACTTTATTTACAAAACTTTCATTTGCAGATATTTTATTTAGTTAACATACGGTTAAATAACAACATTGTCTTTGGGTGTCTCCTGGCATTTCCTATATCTTAAATAGAATATATAAAAGATATAGCGAGGAGATCAGTACGTTTTTATCTTGTGACCTTAAAGATTGAGAAGCACAATGACAACTCGGTAGAACAGACCGTGCGAGGAGAAATTTGCTGATATACCTTTTATTTCTGACCTCTTTCCTGCACTACTGATTATCTGGCACAACTTATGCATTTATTTTTAAGACTTGATAAATGATAAGTGAGTTTGTACAGGAAACATTTTCAACCACATCCAAAGTCCTAAAGATACAGGTAAATAGAATATGCATGTAGGGAAAATTTGAGTAGCCTATCCATCAGCATGTTTTTGGAAGGTGGAAAAAAACAGAGTACGCAGAGAAAAATGATGCAGACACAGGGAGAAAATGCAAACTTCACAAAGAAAGTGACCACCAGAATTTAGTACTGAACCTCAAACCCTTGACTACCATGTAACCTAACATCTCATCTGAAATGTTTGATCATTTTTAACTGCTATGATGCTGCCAAATACCCTGTGATACTTGGGCCCTCCATCTGCAAGGAGAAAATGTCCTTAGTATCACCTACTAATAGGGTTACCATTGCCACACCCCTGAAGGTCAAGAATCAAAATACATGACATCACATACATGACCAAGTATGGGGATTTTTTTGTTATGAAAATGGAAGGGATCCTAAATGAGGCAGAAAATGTAATGATATTATGCATCATATCTTGAGGCATCAACTCTAGATCATCTGATGCCAAATGTTCTGTAGCCTAATCATGGTCATAGTGAAACCCATCAGTCTCCAGCAAAGAGTGCCAGACCATAAGGAGAACACATCTGTCTCCTCACTTGGTGGATAAGCTTATATAAGCCTCTTATTCTCCCTCTCCATAGCTCTTTGGGCATCTGAACCACTAACTGTTCTTGGTACATGTGAGTGACAGTCATGGCTCCATCTCTGTCTGACTCAGACAGTGCTACTGGTACTTCAAGAAGTATTTTACATATTGTGTTTATATAATGTCTGTCACAAGACTGTGCTTGTTAGCCTGTTTATATTAATGGACATAATCTGCTGATTAAATATAGTTCTGTCCGTGTAGTGCACAAACTGAATATTGTTAACCTTGAACTTTGTTATATGTAGCTAACTCACTGGTCTCAGTAACCCTAAACTTGGTGTATGAAATCATTCATAAATATGATGTAGGTGGCTCCTATTAGTACACTGATATGTGATTAAGTGATCTGTTGTGGATATCACAGTATCCTAACTATAAGACACAACCATGCTGAAATATCAGCAGCAAAATATCTATCTATCTAACTATAGCTACAAGTATAAATATATAAGGAGACCATGACATGCATACCACATGCTCTGCACAGACTTATTATAGCTATGTACTCTAACAACATTACTGCTAGCACAGAAACCCAGCAAGCAATAACACTGACCACCAAGTGAAGTGAAGTGAAATGTGAAATATGAGGAGAATATTCATTCAATTGATTTATATAATTACAGATTTTTTTCTCTACACTTCCATTGAAAAGGCATTATGGACCAAATGGATCTTCCTGGTCAACAAAAGCAATAAATAAATAAATATATACATACGATTGTAATTGGTTTGGATTTTGACCACTTATATGAATAAAGACTGTCATGTTTCCTAACAGGACTTTTTAACATTTAACTATCCCCAAGGTACATTCTCCTATGTCCCAGCAGCCACATGCATAAAACATTCAGCAGATGGAATAACAGATGTCACTTCTTTGACAGACAACTGTGGGAATTGCCAGATGAGCCCTCCAAATGCATTGCTATCCTGGGTATTTCCACATAATTCCTCTGTTTCATTAATTCTACAATTGACTGTAGTGATAACATGTATACTGGTGTACATCCTCCTGTTTGGATGAGTAGAAGGAGGAGTTGCTTTCCTTCTTATCAACAATATAGTCACTGAATGCAATGTTGATGACTTAGCTGTTAGCTGAGGTTCCATTAGACTGCATGTTTTCATTCAGTTAATAGCCCATTAGGAAGAGTTAAAAGTTGTGCTCGCCTAACAGAGAAATTGAGTGGCTTGTTTTCATCCTTCAATGAACCTTTTGCTGTTAATGTAATTTTATCTCTATATTAGTTCAAACACAAAGATATACCTATAGCAGCTGAGCCACTGTGATGCTGACTGATGTCCTGGTTACATGGGGTATAAAAGCATAAGTCTTATAGGAGATACATGCTTCCCTTTGGACTTACCCTAGAGTAGCTGACGCATAATGCCACTCATTGCTACCCTGTTTACAAAGCATCTGCTCTCTTGGTTCTGTTTTCCTGCCAAGGAATGTTTTAAATGACTGATTATTTTGCTGTTTAAAACATTGTTAGTGTCTCACTTTTGTTTTTCTACTGTTTAAAATAGTTTTTAGTGTTCCCCGCCTAAATTAGGGATGCTAGTAGCTGTAGCATTGTCCAGATACAGATTTGCTGCATCTGAGTCTGTTTGTAATGGCTGTTGCATACTGCATCCTTGTGAGAGAAGTGTGCTGATTGGAAACTGTCTGGTGAAGGGTGATTGGTCTAGGGCTTGGAGTAAGCACCTTCATTTGTTCTTCTGAGTTTTTCAAATGCCTTTTCAAGTTTTTAGATTCTGGTATTTAAGCCTGGCATTTGACTGGGTTTCATCTTGTTTGTGCATCATGCAGCACTGCTCATTCGCGTGCAATTGTGTGCCATAGCCAGTCAGATATTTTGTCAGTTTTTCCCTTAGATACAGCTGTAGTACATTAGTGCAGTCTTCATCTTTAGTACATTTGTGGTCTAAGAAGTATTGCTAGTGAGCTGTGACCTATTAAACCACTTGCCAAAAACCCCATCAGAAATACCCATCTACAGAGCACCTCCTAGATCAGTCCTGAAAGCACCTCCTTTCTGATAACACTTCTTCAGACCTAGCATTATGGACAGTTGGACTACCCTTGTTTCTCCTACCAGCCTTGTTGACTTGGGTCTCCTGAGGCAGTAGTAACTGCCTCATGTACACTGACAATTCTCTACTAATATCTCACTCTAGTAGAGAGTGTGAGAGATGTATATACACTACGAATCTTGAATCTGTGCTCTCTCACACTGAAAACAGTAACACTGAAGAGGTTGTCAACTCACCCATCACTACATACATAGTATGCATCCAACACATAAATCAATATACGTGGATGTTCTCTGAAAAAAACTTACCAAAACACCACAGACCAGAAAAATAAAATACTGCTACAACTGACACAGTTTCCACAACACCCAAGACACATAGCAACACTAGTGTCTCACCTATCAAGCCCTTAAGGTGTAACACTCTAAAAACACATTTTCTTGAAACTGGAGAATACATAGTGTGATACACAGATGTCCCACTCACCAGGTTAGATAAGGAGAAAGTCACAATCAGCTGCCTGTCTGGTGCCAGGATTCATCAGATCACACATGCACTCTGGTATCTTGGCAACAAGTACCATTATGACTCTCTGAGTATGTCTTCCAGGCAGGTATGTCCCTAGCCTTAGCAGCATATTACCCTCACCTAGAATAATGCCACACAATACACAAAAAATGATCAATTTCAATAACTGGCATAGTTTTCAGTCTCATTCAAAGGGGATCTAATTTTTGTCAGCCTGGGATGACATGGTCAAAAAACCTTGCTGCTTTGCCGGAGATGGCTTGCAGCTGGTACCACTAGGCTTTTGGCTGCTGGCAAAGGCTCTTGCCTCCCCCCCATAGTACTTTATTCAGGAAAGGTCTCAAAAACAAATTTGCTGATGTGAAAATTGCCAACCATAACAAATTAAGTGCTATGCTGCTAAACGCTAACAGCTTAAACCAAAAACTGCTCACCCTGGAAAAATTTCTGTCACTGGAGGATGTAAATGTCTGTGCAGTCACAGAAACCTGGTTCAAGGCCTTAGAGAGCACCTTGGCCTTGCATGGCTACAATCCCTTCTACACCTTCAGAGTGCAAAATGAATATATGAGAATCAAAGGAGGTGGTTTTTTGTCTATATTAGAGATAAATTCACCTCCCACATTGTTAGACTGGACAAATCCATGGATTTACTTCATGTTCAGATTACTGTTGGTAAGACCCCCACTCAAGACATAGCCAGTTATAGAACCCCCTCCATGGATCGTGATGCACACAAATCCTATTTGATCAAACAGGATTCAATCCAAATATTGCAGAACACTTTGGTCATGGGGGATTTCAATTATAGACTCAGAACCAGGTGAACACGAAACTCAAACAAAAAAATGCCTTGTATCAAGAAAGTGTCCCAGACACGAAACCACGTCCCATCAAATAAGGTTTATTTAGTGCTTTTATCAGCTTGTATCACATGACTTCTTCAGAATAAAACATACAAGCATACAAAAACCACAAATTAAAAAAACATTAATTGGCCACATGACCATATCTCCACCAATAAAAAGTAATTTTAAATTATCCAATCAATTAATCTCCTAGTAACCAAATAAAGTTGTTAAAAACAATGTGAACACAGCCTTAAAAAACTAACTATACTAAAAGTGTCAGTCAGCCCAGGTAAAACCTGGGCATTCAACCATGTTTGACCAGGGCTCCTCTCGAAGGTCTTTTTTAACCCCTTCTAAAACAAAAAATGAAAATTATGTGTAGAGAACATTTCCACATGTTTATAAAGGGCATTGTTGCTATTTTTGTTTTTCATATGCCTAATATGTTCATAGATTCTCTCCTTAAATCTACGTATAGTTTTCCCTATATACAATCCAGGGCACTTGGAGCAAATGGCAGCATAAATAACCCCAATAGAGTTACAATAAAAAGTCCATTAGGTTGTATGGTACAAGAGTTAATTCTAACATATTCTTTATTCAAAATATGACAACATTGTGTAGAAAAACACATTTTTTGTACCTCTTCTCCCTTTACTTGATAAGCTCTCCTCTTTCCATTCTAGCATGTTTTAATGGTACACCCCCTCTTGTATACAATGCTAGGCGTATATCCAAGTTTTTCTATCAGTCCCTCTTGTGTTTCAAATAACTGCCAGTTCCTATTTAAAATGTCCTGGATCATAAGATAATCTATGGAAAACTTAGTTTTAAAGGAACACTGATAATTATTTATAGCAATAGATTTTAATAATCCATTATTATTGGGATAAATTGTATCTTGTGCCCTTAAAAGGGGCAAAAATATCCCTCCCTTCCTCTTAGTAACTATCTCATCTTTCACCTTTTCTATTAAGAAACCCGGGCAGCCCCTTGAAGTAAACATGTTACTAAGAATGGTACACTGAGCAAAAAAATCAGAGTCTCTTGTAATCATTCGTGCTATTCGGACAAATTGCCCCTTAATTACACCTTTCCTTAAGGTTTTTTCACTCACACTTGATTGGCTCCCACTGACACACCCCCAGGTACTCTTATAAAAGGAAATCCTCTGGATCACTTTTTCCATTAAGGAACTATGCTTCGATGGTGATTGTACTTCTGGTACTTTTTACTTCAATAAAGTACGACCTTCTAGAATCTGAACTTTGACTACGTTGATTTTTTGCCCCCACGACGAGCAGAGCTCCTTAGCCGAGCCACATTTACGTTGTTTTGCCTGTTTTTTCTGTGTGTTTCATCTTTGATTTCTAGCTGCCACAATGGTGGTTCCTCTCACCAGGTGACTTGACCAGCCAGAACTACGACCTGTATACGAAGCCTTTCTAAAGGCTTTACTCAGCCTTCAACCACAAGCACTTGGGTATGCACAGCCTTTCTCAAAGCTTTACCGGTAGCCCAGCTTCTTCACCAACATCCCACCGTACCTTTATTAAAGCAGCCTACCTGGTCATCCATTTGATCTTGGCTTCCCTAGGGTATTTTATTCGTGGACATTTTTCCTCCTCTGCATAGGAGCTTAAATACCCAGGTCACACAGGCAATCATTTTCCTGCATAACTGATTAGGGTGACAACTATCATAGTGCAGCAGGCTGTTGCAAAAAGTGGGCTTCCTATATATGTTGCTTATATATTGTTTACTCTTCAGATCTTTACAGATTTCTACATCCAAGTAATTGATCTTAGAAAAATGATGTGTGTGTGAACTTCAAAAAGGTAGTAGTCTCATTAATGTACGTCAAAAATTCTTGAATACTAGATTCATCCCCCACCCACACAAAAATTAGATCATCCAAATAACATAAATATAGTCTCCAATTGTTCTTGAAAGGAGAAGAAAACTAAAACATCCTCACCCACATTAACATAATAATATTAGCAAATATGGGGGTGCAAACTGCCCCATAGCTACACCAGTCTTTTGGAAGAAATACTGTTCCTCAAAATATACAGAATTGGTACTTAAAATTATCTCCATAAAATGAACCATAACTCCCACCTCATCATTTGGAAATGACTTGGAGTCAAATAAAAACTCTTCAAACCATTCCAACCCAAAGGTATGGGGTATCACATTCAATAAGTTAATCACATCCAGTGTAAGAAAAGTAATATTTTCATCATAATTAAGTTCATTGAACTTTTTTAGAAAATGACAGGAATCAATACAAATGTGTAATTCGTTCTCAAGGACATTTTTCAATTTTATATCTATATATTTACAAAGCAAACCTTATTTAATGGGACTTGGTTTCATGTCTGGGACACTTTCTCGATACAACACATTTTTTGTTTGAGTCTGGTGCTCACCCGGTTCTGAGTCTATAATTTTGCCATGTTTCGTGATGGATGTTTCAGTGTGAACAGTGACTCTTGGAGATGATCCTGTGTAAAATACTGGTCTTCTTACACAGCTTATACAGCAATTTTCACAGGAAGTTTCTGTGTCCAACAGCCAAAGAAGTGTACAAACTACATCAACAATTACCAATTTGCAACCTGAGAATGCTTCCAGGACAGTTGGAACTTATGGTAATGCTCCCCTTAATGTACCTACTAGTGATAACAGGGTAGGAACCCCTGCGATGTCAATGCCTGGATGAATAGAGATTTTGTAACCACAAAACACGAAAAAATGTCACAACAAATTCCAAAAAACCTGTTCCAAGAACAATAAAGGTCGTCCTCCCATACAAATCCAGAAAAATAGAATCCACCGGCGAAAATATTAATAAATTGATTGATTTATTTACACACAAATAAAATCTAAGGGCTTTCGTCTCCCTTCGGAGACTTCTTCAGAGATAGATTAGAACCACAAAACACATCAATTTATATACATCAACTAGTGGGCTGGTCAATGAATTAATTGGTACGTATATTTCCTTCATATACTTCTAAAGTAATATGAACACTGTTTTCTATTGTGTGTAAATTAACAATTTTCTATTCGGAGAACAGTGAATACAGCCATTAAAACAAAAACTATAAAAACGGCTGTATAAAAGTTAGAATAAATATGAATATGTTGAAATATGTTACAATATATTAAAAATATAAATAAATAAATTATAGATTGCGATAAATATGCCATATTATGTTATAAAAAAAAAGGAAGAAACAGTATATCATATCAAAACCTTAAAAACAGAAAAACTAATAACAAAATAATGATAAACAATAATGCCAACTCTTCTGAAAATTAAATATGTATACATGTATATGTGTATACACACATAAGTATATGCACACATATGTGTACATATGTATGTATGTATGTATGTATGTATATAAGTGTGCATACATCCATAAATGTAAATATCAATAAATATCAAAAGAATAAATACACATCTGTATAAACCATAAAAAATGTGTAAAGAATATATATATATATATATATATATATATATATATATAAATAAATTCTTGATAAAACGTTATATTTATTAATAATTTAATAATTAATAATTTAATAATTTAATAATTTAATATAATGTAATGTATCCACCTTTCTAAAAATGTGTATTTTTATATATTTGTATATTTATATATACCTGTATGTATCTTCATTAAAAATAATAAGTATATTCCTAACTTTTAACAGCCATATTAGGGTCAGCAGCAAAGATTTTTAAAACAGGAGAAATAGATATGTGGTCATTAAGGCCTTTCCCTCCGCTTGCATCCAAATGCAATTGACACATCATGTCCTTATATTCTAGCTTTGTTTCCCAGTCACCGCCTATGTCCGGGTGTCCAACTTCTTCTAATACCCAGAATTTAAAATTAGTCTCCTTGCAGTTCATCAAATGCCTGTATAATGCATTATTCACATTTTGCTTGTTGATGTCCCTTACATGTTCATATATCCTGGATCTTAAATGTCTCTCAGTTTTACCCACATAATATTTTGAACATGCCTTACAAAAGGCCAAATAAACCACACCCTGAGTATAGCAGCTACTATAATTTTTAGCTTTCAAAGTAGTTCCTATACTTGGTAATGCCAAATCCTTTTGTTCTGCAATGAAGGAACACTGGGCACACCGTCCACATTTGAAAGTTCCACGTTTTCTATTTGCACCTATAGTTGTATTAGTTTTATTGGTCTTATAATATTCCAGAATGTTCTTTATATTCCTATTCCTCCTATAACTATATTTTATGTTCTTTTGAAATGTATTTGTTTTACCATACATTTCACCAAACATCCCCCATGTCTCGTCTATACATTTTCTCAACCACCCCATACCTTTATGGTAGGTTAATGTAAGGAAGGGTAGACCATCATTTATGTTACTATTCTTATTAATCTCCTGTCCATTTATTTGTATATCATTAGTTTTAGAAATACCATCTTCTTCCAATATATCCGATAAACCCTTCTCTTTTATAGCAAGGAGTGGTAGATATCTATTTTCATTTCTACCTTTAAGAACATACTCTGTTATATTATCAATAATTCTTGATGGATAGCCTCTCTCCTGAAACACCTGTTCTACATTTCTAATTTCTATGATGAAATCACTATCATATAAGATCATTCTTGCCATTCTAATCATTTGCCCTTTGACAATATTCTTTTTTAAGAACTGGGGTGATCACTACTATAATGTATATAAGCATTAGAAAAATGTTTTTTACGGTAAATATTAGATTTATAACACCCATTATGATAGTCTTTTTCTAGTTGAACATCTAAAAAAATGGATAACATCCTTCCCACTTTTAAAAGTAAATTCTAGAAAGTTAGTAGTATGACTTATATATCTTATAAACTCATCTATTGTATTATCTGATCCCTCCCATACAATAAAAATGTCATCCAAAAACCTAAAATATTTTATAATATGTTTTTTGTGTATGGAAGAAAAAATAAAATTCAGCTCCCAATACAACATAACAATGTTAGTGTATATTGGTGCGCAAGCCGACCCCATGGCCACACCTTCCTTTTGATGGTAATAGTCCCCCTGAAAGTACAGATAATTGTATTTTAAAACAAGTTCCATGTTTTCAACAATCACTCTGTATTCATCGTTTGTAAGGCCATCCATTCCTGTTATAATCTCCTCAAACCATTTTAACCCCTCATCCTGGGGAATAACTGAAAACAGATCTTTGACATTGACTGTTAGGAATATATACTCATCATCATTTGAACAATTCACTATTTTCTTTAAAAAATCCCATGAGTCTATAAGAATATGCTCAAAATTTTTAAGAATATGCTTGAGTTTGTAATGAACATATATAGCTAGAGGTTGGGTTTTTGAGCCCTGGGAAGACACAAATGGCCACATTGGGGGATCTACAATTGATTTATGCACCTTTGGAATTCCAAAAATAATAGGTATTACTGGTTTAGGAACCTTTAAAAATTGTACAAGTCTCTGTCAATCAAACCCTGAAGGAGATTATCCTCCATTATAAGGTCAATTTTCTTATAAGAAATATTAATCTCATTTTTTGATACAATCTCATATTGGTTCTTCTTGTCTAAAATATCCAGCGTTTTCTTATTATAGTCCCATTTATCCATTAGTACCACCCCCCACCCTTATCTGGCTTTATCACTCTAACCTTATCATTTCTACTAAACTCATTTAGTATTTTAAATTCAATAGATGTTAGATTACTTGTCATTCCCATGTTAGTGTCTTTTCGATTTTTATTATATAAGTACCTAATATTCTTCATAACACATTTTTCAAAATTAAATAATTCTTTCTGAAGCGGTGGATTATAAGTACTAGATCTTTTTAATTTTATTATGCCGCCACTGTTGTCTTCATATTTTTTATCCTTGAAGTTATGAATAAGATTTAATTTCCGTGTATATAACTTAATGTCCTTAAAATATTGTCCAAAAGTGGCATATTACTAGGTATAGAACTAAAATCTTTTATAAATAAATTAAAATAATCTTCATTAATCTGAATATCTATATAGTTAAATATATTAAAATTATTAAAAGAATTAATAATGTTATTACCATTAGACTCTTGGTTAGTACTCTCCTGTGCCCCAACTACTGTCTCTTCCCCATTACATAAAGCTCCAGTAATAGCTAACGTTGCGGTCTCCCTGTGTACCGATTGTTGTTTTCCGCTATCTGTGCATATGTAGGTTGTACATTCCGGTTTCTTATTCTTTCTGATCTCCTTGGTTCATCTATTTGTAAAGGGATAGCATCCCCCCTATTGAACCTATTCTCATTGCTTTCATATCTTTGATAATCTGTGGTACCAGTAGCTTCTAATTCATTATAAAACTGTTTTTCACCCCTAATTTCATAATTCCTCTGATATTTATTATTGTTGTACTTATTAACAGAATAAGGATTTTTCTTTTTAAAATCTGAATCTGTTCTCCTATCACAATAATATGCTAAATTCAGTTCATACTCCTTTAGATCTCTTTCAATTTTAGAGAGCTTTCTATTCATGTTAGTATTTGTATAATAGTCAACATACTGTAGTACTCTATAATATATGTTTTTGTACTCTTCTACTGAAAATAACACATCTGTGCTGATAATCAAATACAAATTATCAATCATTTTTTAGTATTTTCCATATTCACATTATTGTGTTTAATCATATCCCTTAAAATGGCCAGCCAACAATCATTTAAAATACCAGTAACAGTTTTAAAGAACTTATTGTCATACTTCGCATTATTAGGATATTTGTTCAATCTAAGACCATTGGGCACAATTTTTTTTTTAAACATTTCTCAAAATAACTGTTTTCAACTGCCCAGGCCTTATATTTCTGTAACAATATTTTAAATGTCTTACAATTGTCCTTAAAAGTCGGAAACTCTTGGTTCTCCCTCCTTCTCCCTTTTTCGTTCGTATTGTGGAATGAACGATTAAGCCAAGTTCCAAAATCTATGTCCTTATAAGTTTCTGCTAGTGGAACTGCTTTTCGCTGCATATCCTGTCCCAAATTAGACCTCAAAACAGCAATGTTCCTTGTATTAGTGTTCAACAGGCCATTCTCCTCACCGCACCGCTCTTTTCTGGCATCTGACATCATCAATTCTGCGTTTAGTATTCTCGGGCTGCTTTGCGCACATGGAATCTCGCTGGCTGTGCTTAAAAGTATAGCCTCTGCCTGTGAGTGCGTTTGTATAACCTTAATTAATTCGGACAATAAACTACTGGTATCCATGGCAGGATATCCTCGTTCAAGGACCAGGTACCTCTCAAAAAGCGACTAGTAACCACAAAACATGAAAAAATGTCACAACAAATTCCAAAAAAACTGTTCCAAGAACAATAAAGGTTGTCCTCCCATACAAATCCAGAAAAATAGAATCCACCAGCGAAAATATTAATAAATTGATTGACTTATTTACACACAAATAAAATCTAAGCGCTTTCGTCTCCGTTCGGAGACTTCTTCAGAGATAGATTAGAACCACAAAACACATCAATTTATATACATCAACTAGTGGGCTGGTCAATGAATTAATTGGTACACACATTTCCTTCATATACTTCTAAAAGTAATATACATACTGTTTTCTATTGTGTGTACATTAACAATTTTCTATTCGGAGAACAGTGAATACAGCCATTAAAATAAAAACTATAAAAGCGGCTGTATAAAAGTTAGAATAAATATGAATATGCTGAAATATGTTACAATATATTAAAAATATAAATAAATAAATAAATTGTAGATTGCGATTAATATGCAATATGTTATAAAAAAAAGGAAGAAACAGTATATCATGTCAAAACCTTAAAAACAGAAAACTAATAACAAAATAATGATAAAGAATAATGCCAACTCTTCTGAAAATTAAATATCTATACATGTATATGTGTATACACACATAAGTATATGCACACATATGTGTACATATGTATGTATGTATATAAGTGTGCATACATCCATAAATGTAAATATCAATAAATATCAATATAATAAATACACATCTGTATAAACCATAAAAAATGTTTAATATATACATATATATATATATATATATATATATATATATATATATATATATATATAAATTCTTGATAAAACTTTATATTTATTAATAATTTAATATAATAATTTAATAATTAATAATTATGCAGCCAATTGTGTCTTCCCAGGGCTCAAAAACCCAACCTCTATCTATATATGTTGATTAGAAACTCAAGCGTATTCTTAAAAATTTTGAGCATATTCTTATAGACTCATGGGATTTTTTGAAGAAAATAGTGAATTGTCCATATGATGATGAGTATATATTCCTAACAGTCAATGTCAAAGATCTGTTTTCAGTTATTCCCCAGGATGAGGGGTTAAAATGGTTTGAGGAGATTATAACAGGAATGAACGGCCTTACAAACAAATACAGAGTGATTCTTGAAAACATGGAACTTTT
>NC_056739.1:1616193874-1616378874 GCF_019279795.1 Protopterus annectens | reverse complement strand
GACTGTTGGGAGCTGACGTCAACAATATAATATGGAAGTTTCTTTGGACACAGATCCAGCTCAAGGATCTCCCTGCGCCTATCCCTCTATTGGCTCTGAACATGGTCACTACTGCCCTGCCATTGATCTTTATGGTACCAGTCCATAGTTCGGGTCTGATGCTCTTGAACCTGAGTTTTTCAGATATATATCACCTACATCAGAGCTGACAGTGCTATTGTCTTTGACTCCGACAGATTTCCTTACCATCTCAACTCCAGCCTTGTTAGATTGGGATGGGCTTTGGAGTTGCAGCATTGGAGCCAAGGCCCTAGATAGCTCAGCTTCATTGATGGCTTCGGATCTGTGTTGTATTGGATCCAGAGGTGTTTCATCCCTCTCCCAGAGGCAGGGGGTACTACTTCAGCTCCAGTCTCAGCCTTGGCTTTCAAGACATTTGAGAAGGTTCTGTCCATATCTAGCCTGGAGGTGTCTCTATCTTGTTTGGCACCATCTCAACCCCCCTATGATTCCTGGTTCTGTGTCCTCTCATCCAGTTCGACAGGGATAGTCAGTCTTGCCCAGCCTTGAGGGTTCTCACTTGCCGAGCTCCTCTTCCAATTCTGACCCTTCCCTAGAAGGCTCTATGGGGAGGGTCCTAGGAAATGGGCCTGCAAGAGAAGGCACTTGTACTCTTCTCCAGAGTCTGTTACAGAAGACACTGATTTTTATGAAGGGGAGGGCTCTGTGTGGTCTCTTCTCAGAGACATCTTCTTTGGAGATATCCTGGAGGTGGTGAAGCAAAGAGGAGGTTAGTCCATCAAAGCCCCTTTTCCAGAGGAGTTGGTATTCCTTGATGCATTCAGGGATGGCTCTTTTACCTCCTTGGTGGTCTCACCTGCTGATGAGTTAATAGACCCGGCTTGTCAGCCAGCTTGAAAGGGACTTGATGTGGTGGAGCTGATCCCATGGAAGGCAGATAAAATATTGGTTGCATTAGAAATACATCCAACTGGAGCTAGGGTCCTCCAGTAGATGCCATAGTTGTTGCTGCAATCATGGCAAAGGAGCTCTTAGAGGACAGCACATCTGTTCACACTCCCAGTAGAGAATCTAGGACATTGGACAGATATGGGAAATAGATGTATGCTTCAACAATGTTTGCACTCAGAGCACTGAACTACTTGGCTCATATGATTCATTTCCAGTGCAACTTGATGAAAGAACTGTCAAAATCCCTCTCAGGTAACCTGCCTGGGGTCATCCAAAAGTTAATGCACTGTCTTCTCTTCAATCCATGACTAATGTAAACATGTGACTGCTTTCTAACACAACTGATGGCACAACAAGGTCAGTAGGCAGTGGAATTACAGTTCGTTTGCATGCCCAGATGTGCCTACGTGATTTTCAAGATGTGCTTTACTAATTCTCCATTTCGTGGTTCAACCTAAGGTAAAATAAACACTTACCAGAAGAAAACAGGAGGTCAAGACCCTGTCTGAAGTTGGCATATGTTTTTCCACTCTACAAAGGACTTTCTCATGAAACTAGAAGGATGAAAATAAGTTATGGTTTTGAAAATCCCAGGGTTTTGGCTAGGATGCTTCTGCTGACAGATCCCCCCACCCTGGTTAGAGAGGAGAATAATTTTAATGGATGTCACCCCACAGGCAGAGACAGACCATAGAACACAGGCAGAGACAGACAGTAGAATTAAGAGTTTCATGGCCCCTCCACCGAGAAACCCTTCCAGGGGTTCTGAATGGTTTCCCAACTGTTGCACTCTGTAGACAGTCATGGAGGCTTATCCCTGCATCCTCAAACCTGGCAGGTTGTCATATAAGGCTCCTGGGTGCAGAGGATAATCATCAGAGGCTATGTAATTCCCTTTGTTTTCTCTTCTCAGAAAAGGAAGAGAATTCCCAACATTCTAACCAGTCAAATGGAATTGTCAGCAGTAGCAGGAGCAAAGCTTTTAGAAAAGAGAATCATCCAGTATATCCCTCTAGACCAACATGGATCTGGATTCTATTCAAGATTCTTTTTGTTTAAAAAAAAACAAAAAAAAAACAGGGAACCTCAGTTTGTATAACACATGAAGTTCCAGATGGTCATGCTTCAGTCCATTCTACTTGTTCTGAGGAAAGACAACTTTTCCAGCTGGGAGCCAGCCATTTTCAGTACTGAGCACTGCCTTTTAACCTCCCCACAACCCCCAGGGTGTTCACTAAAATGCATAGCAGTTGTGGCAGTATATCTCATGCTGCAAGGGTATCAGGTATTCCCCTACTTGGACAACTGGCTCCTTACTGCATCATTCAGAGATCTACTAATTCAGTGTAGGGACTTCTTGTTCCACTTAACTCCACACTTGGGAATTACCATTAATCTAGTCAAGAGCCAGTCAACACCAACACAGATAATAGATTTCATAGGATGTCCCCTCACTCTACTCCTCAAATATCCATACTCGCACAATCCAGAATCTGATATCTGCATCTTCATCTTCCCAGTCCTACAACAAGACTTGTTCTTCAGCTACTGGGCTCAATGGCTGCATCTATCACACTAGTACCTCAGACAAGGTTCTACATGAGAACCCTGTAGTGGACACTTTCCATACAGTGGTCTCAGATGTATTATCCCCTTCATGCCCCAATACAGCTCACACCAATATGCAAGAACCACATCCATTGGTGGTTGACCTCACTGACAGTAGCATGGGGTCAACCTTTCATCCTACCCTCCCCGATAGCCAGTGTGACCACAGACTTCTTTTCTAGGGTGAGAGGGCATTAGGAAGGGAAGCCACTTCAAGGCACTTTGTTGTCGACAGATGCCAGTCTTCACATCAATGTCTTGGAGATGAGGGCAGCCATCCTAGCATTGCAGGCATTTCAGGATTCCCTACATGAGGGTGTGATGTCCATGCAGTTGGACAACATAGTGGTAGTCTGCTACAACAACAAACTAGGAGGAACCTGTTTAGACCTGCTGTGTTAGGAAGGCATGAAAGAGTGTCAGTAGGCATTGTCTTCCTGATGCTTTCTAGTTGTACTGCACATCCCAGGGGCTTCCAGTATTCTAGTAGACAAACTGAGCAGGTCAATTCTTCTGCTTCTTGAGTGGTCCCTCAGTCAATCAGTGGCAGCATTGATTTTCAGTCACTGGGGCAAACCTTGCTGCGATCTTTTCGCTTCCCACCTAAATAACAAATGCAACACTTACTTTGCCCTGATCTCACCACAGAGACAATCACCAAGGAAATCTCTCATCCACAATTAGATCCTGGGCCTCCTTTATGCCTTTCCACCCTTCCCACTAATAACCAAATTTCTTTAGAAGTGCAAGTTAAAAGTAATTATCATTGCACCCTTTTGGCCTCTGCAAATCTGTTTCCCATTTCTTTAATCCCATCTAAAATACCCTCCACGAGTGCTAGATCCACATCAGACCTTCTGTTTCACCCGTCTGGTCAGCCTCGCCTGAGACATAAAAATCCTGAAGTTAACCACATGGTTACTCCAGATATAATGGTGGCCAGAGATGGAGGCTGTCTTCTCCAGTCAATCAGATTTTATCATCCTCATAAAAAACTAGCACTAGGAAGGTCTACCTTAGCAAATGTAAAAGATTCACCATATGGATTTCTTTCAAAGATCTGAATCATTTTTCAGACACCTTTCCATCTAGTTTAGATTTCTTAGCAGAGTAAGGTAGCCAACTTTCCATGTCAAAAGTTCTGGACACCTACGTGAAAGCAAAATGCGTGTGATTTTGATACACCACCCTCCCACCCCCACACAACTATTTCAGTGTCCCACTACTTGGTTATTTCTCCTTTTCTCCCCAGTTGCCATAAACACTGCTCAAAACTCTCAGTGTGCATACTGTCTTCTGCTTTACTTCTACAATGATTACAAATATTTGGATTTAATTTAAAACTTTTATTTCAAATTTTATAGCACAAACACTGATAGACATCTGCTAAACAAAGCAATACAGTCTCACACTGAAAACAGACTTAGCATTAAAACCTCTCTGCCTTTGGAATTCACATTCACTGAAACAACATTGAAACCCACGTTTAAAGAAAATGCACCTGGCCAGTGGCAGATTAAATTTACCTTTGGGCTGTTTTCAAATCACAAGCCCCTTGCACACATTTTAGGACCATGCAAAAATTATTTTGATTCACCTTCCTGGCTGTATTAAATTATAATATATAATAATTATACCCCTTGTATGATACAGCATCACTTGTTAGAGCATATTTTAAATTTATAGTTTTGAACATTTTTCCAGTAAGTAATGAAACAAAACATATGAATCAATGACAAAACTGCACAATTCAGAACATTTCAAACATAAAAGGCCATTCAAACCTTTGTCAATACAGTCCACTAACATCAGTCAAAATGTACAATCTCTGCAGAAGTAAAAGCCAACTGAATAATTTCATATTAATGAGATATGTAACTAATGAAAAAGTTGCTGCTAGCAAACAAATTTATATTTCAGTGCTTCATGAAGGAAAGAATATACTATGCCTTGAAGGATGTGATTTCTGTTTTGCTGTACTTTAATTGCTGCATGCATAAACACCATTTTCTTCAACAAGTTGTTAACCCCTTTGTACAGTAAATTCCTGAAGACATTACAGGTTTGCATTATGTATGGTTTTGTGAAAATGATAGTCTGAGCTATGCAACTACATACTGTACATTGGGAAGCAGTGTTAATTGTATATAATGCTTTGGAAAAATAGTTACAGGAAAACCTGGAGGTGAAGTACTTATTTCTATAAAAAATGTCAAATCCGAATCCTACCCAACCCAACAGAAATACATCCCCCAGATCCCTCAGAAACAGGTAGTTTGTTTAAGTGTTGTAAAGTTTTACAGATTGCCTTATATTCTGAGGCCTCAAGCTGTGATACCTTGCAGGGCACAGCTGAGACTCACCATAAACCAATAAAACACTATTTGTGCCAAGTGCAGTATCTACAGCTTTCAGAACATGGATAATGATAGGTGGAATTTGGTGGTGTAAAGTGAACCTGTGGTTATGAAGCTCCCCCATGCACCTGCAGACAGATATGACGGCAGCAACCATCACTTGAAATAGTAATTAACCTACTTGGATTCACTCTCCAAGACATTAAAAAAACACAAAATTAAAAAACAGTAATCTAAACAACAGGTTGGATACATACTATGGGGCTGCATCTCTCTCTTCAAATACTGTATTTCTGCTGGTTTGTGAACAAGAAATTAAAACCTGATAGTTAGGCTACCTTGAGGTATAGTATCTTGCCACCCTTCTATGACAACCCCCTTCCCAGTCAGTTGCACAGACCACTCACCTTTAATTCTGCATAGTGATATCCACGTGGCTTGGGGTGGGAAGTGCTGTCGCCCCTACACCTTTTCTGGAAGATGATGTGCTTAATGATTCCCAGATAGCGCCATTCATCTATGAAGTGTCTCCTCTGCCATAGTCAGACAAACCCCCATTCCAATTTCTCACCTGCCTTGTCCCAGCACTTATTTTACTGGGTGTTAAAGCTGATGGGATGAGCTTCAGTAACTTAAGTTGGACTCCATGTTCTTAAATGAGCCGCTTTGCTCCATGGAGGGGAAGGGGAAACAATTCCAAAGTCTGTACAACTTACAAGTGAAGTGTGTCATGCTGAGCATCCATCAGCCCACATTCACACACACAGTACACCACATGTCAGTTGGAATTCGAATTCACCTGAGCGGAACATGAAACGCAAACAATCTCAGCGTGAGCATCTGTGCAACTGGACGCAAAGGGCGTTCTTAAAGAAGAATGCTCATTAAATTTATTTATTTTATTTATTTATTTTACATTTGTTGACCGGGCTAGTCTAACTGGACATATATCCATTTACAGCAGAGGCCCGGGGAGAAAAGCTCCAGTACAGATAAAATCACAGTGATTTTTAACAGTAAAAAATTATTCTTTATAGAATTATACAAGGTACAAGAGAGAATAGCAATAACATTTAAATACTTGTAAGTCAAGTTCTACAAAAAAATAAAAACTAAATACTGAAGTTAAAATAATAGAAGGCATACCTTAAGATTCAACTCTCAACGCTAGAAGATGTCAGGTAGGAGCTCAGTAAGGGGTCAGGAAGAAAAATAAGGCGTATTGAGACATACTTTCAGTCGGGATTGGTACAAGGACATAGCCATTGAGATGTAAGATGTTCTTTGATTTGTCTTTTGAACAGAGAGGTAGACTCTAGAGTAGCTATTTCTTGAGGGAGTAGATTCCAGTGTTTACCTATGGAATTTGAAAATAACGCATCCCCAGCTTTATTGTATGATTTAGTTATAGATACTAGGAACTCATTGGCAGAATGAAGTGTGGCTAGGTTCTTATAAGGAGAAATAAGTTTAGCCAGGCTCGGAGTATTATCAGGGAAATGAAGGGTCTTATGAATGACAAGTAATTGTTGGTAGAGTAAGTGGTTATTTAGTTCTAGCCAATTTAGTTGTTTGAGGTTGTGACAGTGGTGAGTTCTAAGGGGAGTAGCATTAATGAATCTAGCTATACTATTATAGCAGGTAGAGAGTTTGTTAATGTTATTTTTAGATAGTGTGGTATATATAGCTGAAGCATAAAAAAGGGTGGAAAGCAGGTGGGTTTGTGCAATGGTTTTTCTAGCTGCTGGGTTAAGGAAGGGTTTAATTCTGTCGAGTGTCCCAATTTTTAACAGCACAATAGTGCAGTTTCCATTTTCTGGACAGTGTTCCTTAATTCTGGACAGTCCAGAAAATTCTGGATGGTTGGCAACCCTATAGCAGAGTTGTTTCATAAAGGCACAAGTTTTTCAACCAAAAAAGTCTAGTTAGCAGCCATTTCAAATTTCCATGTTGGCCTGAACCATTATTCCATTGCTTCCTTGAAGATTTCCAAGGCCTTTTCGAAGGGTGCTTTTCTGCTAAGACTTCCAATAAGAGATTCCATTGCCCCATGGGACATTACTACCATGTCACAGGTATTAACCAGGACTCCCTTCAAGCTTGCATCTTCAGTGGACCTAATACTCCTGACTTGGAAAACAATCTTTGTAGTAGTAATTACTTCCACTAAGAGAATTTCTGAACTTCAAGCCTTGTCTTGCAGATATCCATATCTTCTCTTTCATAAGGATAGGGTATATTTGCAGACCTATCTTCATTTCCTACCAAAAGTGTCCTTGAAGCAAATCTTATTCAAATGATCAATGTATCAGTGTTCCTTCTATTTTTTTCAAAAGGGAATATATATTTTTTTCTAATTTTTTTAAAGGGGAATATACTTTACATTTGTTGGATATTCATCATCAACTCTGGTGTTATTTACATTACACAAAGGATACCAGGAAATCAGACCACCTTTTTATCTCCTTTTCAAAGACTGAATTGGGACAGAGAGTGTTTAGAGTAACATTGTTTATGTGGCATTCTGACTGTATTTCTTTGTTTATGACAAAACTGGGTTAACATTACCTGGCAAACCAAAAAGTCATTAATTTAGAGCTGTGGCTACATACACATCTTTTTTCACCAGAGTTCCCATTGATGAGATTTACGCTGCAGCTACGTGGTCTACAGTTTATACCTTTGTGTTGCATTACAAGTTGTATGTACAATCTAGTTCTCAGTTTTATTTTGAAGATACTATAGCTACAAGTAGGCAAACTCATTCGGAGGTCATCTGGTCAGGGGAGGAATCAGAGCCCTGGATCCAAGCAGAAAGTGGAATCTGAAGCAAATCCTAATCAGAGCCCTGGATCCAAACTTTTGAAAAGAGTGCTGAGGTCAGATCCAATTGGATCCAATAACTCAATTGTTGAACCAGATGGAACAAGACAACATGGATCTAGCATTATGGTAATACATGTCATTTAACTGCAATATTAAGTGGTATATCTGTAGCCCTAAATATAACCACTAAATGGGTAACATCACCATTCAAATCTTTCAAAGAAGCACACACCTTTAACTCATCAGTCTGTAAATGTCTTTTATCATAGAACAATTGAATATCATAAACATCATGATGATTTTCAGTAAATGATCTTAATGTCTGTACTGAACTCTGCAGAGCAAAAACTGAGTGCTCAATATTCTATTAGAAAATTTTTGTTAGGTACAGTGTAGCTATTACATGGGAAAGCATTTTCCTTCTATCAAATAATACACAAATTTCTCTAAAAGGTCAAATGTTTCAAATGTCACTTTTTTCAAAAAGTTTCTCTATCCAACTATATTAATGCCCTTAAATTTTAAGCAATAAACCCCATGGTCAAAATAATACTATCCAAAATGCCCTATCTGTTAACAGGTTCTTTTTATGTCATAGTCTCATCACTGGTTTACACAATCTGTATGTCCCCTGCAACATAGTAGTTAACTGCCTGTGCTCACAATACATTCTACATATCTTTCACATTGATAGATAATGCCTGTACAGATGAAACAGTACTTAAAGGTCAAGACAACAGACAATCCAGCACTTTCTGCAGGAAAGTTCTAAGCCACCTGGAGATTCTTTTTTCGTCCAACAATTGAAATTGTAAGCGAGAGATATGGAATGGAATATACATGTGAAAGTATTTGTTAGCCAAACTGTTTAAGTACTGTAACCATCTGTTTTCATAGTGCTTTAATTGATGTTTTTGAATTGATAAAGTGCTCGCTATATTTGTCTTAATCTGCTCCCATATCTTTCCTTTCTACTTCCTCGAAACTCTTCCAGTGCTATTTATCTCTACCCAGCCCGTCCCCTTGATAGGCTCACAACATTAAGGGACTGCTGTTCATGGCAGTTTGAAATTTCAAGCAGTCTAACTCTGCTTCCCTAAATAAACTCTAAACGGAGACAAGGTTAACATTTTTTTGCTCTATGTTATCCTGTAAATCTGTGGGAATAGATGTTTAAGTGTTCCACTCGAGCGTCTGCAGCACTAGCAACATTCCAGTAGGCTACTCAATTATCTTGCAGTCTCAGTAAGTGTAGTTCTAGGACAAATTAAAACAGAAATAAGGAAATTGAAGGGGATCTGTGGCATACTTACACCCACTTACTTTACTTTCTCACTCTCCTGCCCAGACCACTTCACGTAGATTGGCTCTGCACTCCCTGGGATTCAAACCCTGCTCCATTCACTATGCTCACTATGTGCCCCTCCCTGCTCCCAAATCCCACCCACCCTAGTACCTCTACATTTATTCTGAAGCCTAAAACCACTCCCATACCCATCCACCAACTATACCACACCCTGTAACTTTCTCTCCTCATACTACTCCACCCACCAATTTACCACGTCTCTAGAACCAAAACAGTCATGCTAATAGTGAAGCTGTCTCTACTCTTTACCTGTACACGTCTTGCCTATATTACTTCATACCAAAACCCCACAATAATAACTCACTGCCACTTTCACTGCACACTCTCATCAACTCCCATCAAACACCCACTCTATAACTTCACTGCCCCTCCTACAAAAAAACCTCCTCACAGTTCATCTACCCACCTACCTTACTCCCACCACACTTAAACACAAAATATCCCTAAAATATGACCGGTATTTTACTGCATATATAAAACATATTCTTAACACTCTCTCTAAACTAGCCCTCGGTGGGGACATCTACCCCAACCCTGGTCTCACTATTACTACCCCCACCCCAAACCCTCTCCCAACAAACTTCCCCCTCTCTCAAATCACAACTAACAAAAAGCCAACTGACCTCCTCTTTATGTGTCTAAACATCAGAAGCATCTGTAACAAAACCCTAGACCTCCATGCCAATATAAACCTGTACTCCCCAGACATTCTCATCTTAACAGAAATCTGGCTCAAACCTCACATCAAAAGTGAGGAAATACTCCCACCTGGATATAACATCGTCTGCCAAGACAGACTATCCAGGAAAGAAGGTGGTGTAACCCTGCTGTTCAAAGACCACTTCAATATCCAAAATCTTAACAAATTAGCTCTCCAGTTTAGCAAGGAAGAAATCTTTTATGGCACTCTCAGAATTAACCCAAAGAAAACAATCAACATCATAGGGTGCTATTTCCTACCAAGACAAAATATGCCTCCCCTAAAAAACCTCCTTAGCTGGGCCAACCTCTTCCTACCTCAAGAAATTATAGTCCTCCGTGACTTTAACATTAATTGGCTATCCTGTAATACTAACCACCCTGCCCTCCACCTAAATCTCCATGGGTTCTCACAATTAATACAATCCTCCATCCAATAAACATCCTACTAATCACACCATTCTTGAATGAATCCTAGTCAACAAAGATCCTCACACTTACCTAGCAGGCTGTCTACCTGACTGCCTCAGTGACCATTCCCCAACCTTCCTACTAAGGCATCACATAAACAATATCAAGCAATATCAAGCCTATTACCCACAGGCAAATTCAAAATAAAGCTAACTTCAACCTCCACTCCTTTACCTCCTCCCTCCAAAAGATTAACTAGTCACCACTAAAATACCTCAACCTAGACAAAGCTGTCCATTTCTTTAACAGCACTTTCCCCAACATCCTCAACACCCATGTCCCCCTAAGAAACACCAAAGTCAGAAAAAAAAGCTCCCCCCTGGCTACAAAAAAAAACACCAGGGACCTAATGAAAACCAGGGACAAAGTGTGGGAACACTGGTAACTAACAAAAAACCCTCAGATAGACGATCCTTCCTGGAACTATGTAATAAGGTTAAAAAAACAAATAAAAATTGACAATGCACTTTACTATCAGACCTCCCTAAACTCTTCCAACCATAACCCAAGGCAATTCTGGTCTACAATTAACTCTATTCTTTACCCAGGCAAAGTAAACACCCCACTCCCACCATCTATCCCTCCCTCCTCCTGCATTATAGCTGAATCATTCAACAAACATTTCACAGAAACCATTCTATCTCTTACCAAACAACACTTCCCTACATCAGCTCCCCCCACACATAACATCAATCCACCCCATCCTGCCTTCTTTTTCTCGTCAGTACCCACCTCCTTCATAAAAAGACTTCTGACAAAACTCAAACCCACCAAACTAGCAGCTGACAACCTCCCTGCCGAATATCTAAAGATAGCTGCCAAAGTCCTAGCATACCCAATTTCCATATTAATCAACCGTTCCATATCAGAATCCCATGTACCGTCTTTATGGAAAATATCCCACATCCTTCCCCTCCATAAAGGTGGCCCCTCCACTGACCTCTCCAATTATCGCCTCATCACCACCCTCTCTTCCCCTCTCCAAGATACTAGAAAAATGTGTCAACACTCAGGTCTCTAACTACCTCCTAACCAATAATCTTCTCTCTAATACCCAACATGGCTTCAGGCCATATCACTGCACAACCACTGCTCTGGTCTCCTTCACTAACACTATCCTTCAACACAGAAACCATGGCCTTTTCTCCTCTGCTGTATTTCCAGATCTAATTAAAGGCCTTCAACATTGTATTGCACAAACTACTACTCTCTGCTCTCTCCAGCCTTTCTTTCTCCAAACCAGCAACCAACTGGTTCCACAGCTACCTCCATGGCTGCCAGAAATCAGTTGTCTGGGAAAACAGCCTCTCCCCTCATCTTCCATTAACCCTCGGTGTCCCCCAAGGCTACATCCTTGGCCCTCTTCTATTCTCTCTCTTCACTAACAATTTGCACACTACCACCAAACAAGCATCTCTCATGCAGTACGCTGACGACTCCACCCTCATCTGCTCTGCCCCCGCTTTACCAGATCTCCAATAGATCACACAGGAATCATTCTCATCTGTAGAAAGCTGGCTATCTAACTCCCAGCTCCTACTTAACCCCAGTAAGACCAGACTCCTCATCTTCCAACCATCCACCCCAGACTCCCCATTTTAATATATCTGCCAAAGACAATATCTCCGTCTCTCCATCAGTTCACACCAAACTACTCGGTGTGGAGATGGATAACAATCTCAAATTTGACACCCACATATCTTTTACAGTAAAAAATGTTCACAAAAGACTTGGTGCCTTATCTAGAAACAACCTATACCTCACCAAGACTGCTAGAATCTCTATTGCCAATTTCCAACTAATTACCACCTTACTCTATGCAGCTCCCATACTTACTAATCTTAGACAATCAGACTTAAAATAGAGACAACAAAGGCACAAAATTTGCCACTGGTGCTCCCTGCTGCAGCCATCACTGTGTCTCCCTTAAAAAACTAGAATGGCTCCAGCTCCCACAACTCCATCACCTAAATCAACTCTCCTTTGCCCACAAAATAGTAAATAACCCGCTCAAAATCCCATCACTTCAAACACTCCTCCAACCTTACCACTCTTCCAGACCCCTGTGCTCCAGCAACAAAAATCTCCTCCAGATCACCAAAGCCAAAAACTCAGCAGGAGAAGCCCTATTTTCCTGTGCCATAGCCAAGTTTTGGAACAACCTCCCCCAACCATCACTACCCTAACTTCCAGCAGTCACTTTAAAACTGCGATTAAATCACACCTAGATATTCACTGGCTCTGTCCTTGTCCAAACCCTGACTAAATACCCCCTACTCCTCTGCTCTCTTTGCTCTCACACCCACTTTGTTCTAACTAACTTAATTACTATATACTAGTTCTCTGCTTAGTTAGTATACATCAGCCTATTGCTACTGTATACTGTGAGCTTTTAGCCTATTAGTACTGTGTAACATTAAGCTGTTTTATTGCTTAAATTTATGACATTTTGTATTGTTTAAAATGTATTGCTCTTGACTATAACTATAACTGTACCATATGTTTTCTCCTGTAGTATGTGTCATTATCCTTATTACTGATTGTATTTTACTCATATAAAAATCTGTGGAGCTTTTCTCCCCAGGCCTCCGGTGAAAAAGAACCTGTGTCCAGACAGAATTTCTTGGTAAATTAAATAAATAAATAAATAAATAAATAAATAAAAGGAGGTAATTGGCAGTCCATCCATTGTGACTTCCATAAGTACTGGCTCTGGAATATTAGCAATATCTTCCACTGCAGCTAACAGAGAATTTAATTCCATTGTATGATCAGAACAACTATTTTCCTCAGTGTCTTCCACGCTGTTACTGTTGGCTATCATTATCCTTACATCCACCCTAGCAGCAGAATTGAAGTTGGGCATGACATTAGTCAGGGAAGATGTTCATCATGTTTCACTGTTGCAGCAATAAACATATGGGTTTTACTTGATGTGGTAGACCTTGGCCAGGCCAACTACTAGAGACTTAATTCCCTCCTGGCCTGGTGGATACCTTGCACCTGACATCAGGACATCTGAATATAAGGGTCATCAGCCAATGCCATCTTACAGCTCTTTCTTACCACTGGAGCCTGAAATATCCACATTGTAAACTGTGTCACAGTCTGAAGACAAGAATGCTTCTCAAAGCAAAGTGCTCCATTGGGGAAACTCCATTTATTCTTTAGAGTTTGTGTATTTAGATGAGTTATGGGAATGATATCTGTCTTGACTGTGGAAACCAGATTCTACATCAGTACTTTAATTCCCTTTGCATTTTCAGCTTAGGCCCAGAGCACAACATTTGTAACTGTGCCCATTTTAGCAAGTACATTATTTGTCATAGAGCCAAATCCCTCAAACAGTTCCTAGAAAAAGAAAAAGTGGATCAGAGATCTTCACTCCCTACAGTGTCCAACAGTTCTTCTACTTAATCCCTTTCCAAAATACAGGGAGAAGCATCAGAAACTTCACAGAAGTAGATGATGCAACTTCATTATCGGTCAGTCTGCCCAGGCTTGTGGTTGTCGAAGGAAAGAAGACATCTTTGCCGTCCCTTCCAATGACCAAGGAAGTATCAAAGTTCACTGTATATTGCCCATTAAAGTCTGATATGCCTTCAAACCCCTTAATGTCCACATAGGCCGAAGGACTGTGGTTGTTGGTTGGATATGAGACCTCTTTGCAGGCAATGGTTGATAACTCCCATGCTAGGGCTTCAGACAGGGAGGGTGGAATCCTAATTACCTTTGAGTGTTATCAGTTGACCATACATAGGCCATGGCTGTTCACCCGTGGCCTGGTCCCAGCAATTGCAACTCCACACCCAGGACCAAGCCTAAGGCTAGACCAAAAGGAATCTTTCCTGGTATGCCTCAGCCTAGGCCTTCAGGCTCGGTGCTCTAGTTCTACCAGCAGGATCTACTTACACTGGCTGAGGATTTGCTTCACATAGTAGCTTCCCAACAGCACAGTCTTACTAGACTTCCTGCCACTACAGAATCTTTTTCTGGGAAAAGAAGGAGGGACTCACCTCAGGAATCTTCATATTGTTATGATTCAGAAAAGAAAAAGACAATGGTATTTGAAGAAAGTTTGGAACCAACACAGCCAATCCCTCAATTAAAAAAATTCCACTCCTCCCTTTTAAAGAGGCAATTTTTCTAGTGGATCTCTGCTTGCAATCAGAACTTAGGAGTACCTTTCAGGGTCGCTCACCCAAATCAGAATTTTACAACAGATGCCTCAGACCTGGCTTGGGGAGCACATTCCAATGGCCTCAAGGAAAATGGGAACAACATTTTCAAAAAAAATCACATAAATCTAAATGATGTTCTGAAGGCCATTCTAGCTTTCAAGAAACTTTGGAAGTCTATTGATAAAGAAGGACACTACCACTATCTATACAAGCAGTGGGCATGCACTTTTGTCTTCTGTTGTTGCCTAACCATACCCTTGTGGAACATAGCACAAGACCTGGTCTGGTACCTGTTAGCCCAATACCTGCCAGTGAAAACAGTTCAATTGCAGACCACCTCAGCAGGTCAGAAGTGAATCCTCATGACTGGACCCTGTACAAGAGCATTTTCAAACTCATCTGCCTTTCTTGGGTATGCCAGAAATAGATTTATATTTGCTTCAAACCAAAAGAAACAGCTACACAAATTTTGCACAATGGACACACATTCAAAGGTGTGGATCATGGATGCCTTCTCCTTTCCATGGACAGGGCTGTTTATTTATGCATTCTCTCCCATACCTCTCATCCCTAGGGCATTGCTGAAGATCAATAAGGAAGGAAGGAAAGAAGGAAGGGCCAACGCTGATACTAACTGCACCTTTTTGGCCAAGGCAACATTGGTTTCCTCTCCTACACAGCCAGAGCAGGGAAAAAACACGGTTCCTTCCTCAACAGGTGGACCTTTGAACATAATACACACCTGAATTCTCAACACCTTGAGAGTGACAGTATAGTTAATCCACTAACTGCTTCTCAAGGTCTGCTTTTGCACAAGGATGTGCCTTGCATCTTAAAATAATCCAGAAACCATAGTACCAGAAAATAATACACTTCAAAATGGAAAAGCTTTTCTATTTGGTGCAAACAGCAGATTATCTCCCCAAACTCAGCATAGATTAACCAAGTGCTTGCTTACCTTTCTCATTTATTCATTCTGGTTTCTCTTACTATTCTATTAAAATGTACTGTTCAGACACCTCTGCCTGCCTACCTATGCAGCCTCCTCTTTTCCCTCACCCCCTTATGAAGCAGTTCCTTAAGGCTGTTATCCATCTGAGACCTCCCATAAGACTTTCCTCTCTTCCTTTGGATCTCAATTTTGTGCTGGAAAAACTTACTCTATCCCCATTCAAGCCTGCAGCTACAACTAACACTCAATTTCACTCTTGGAAAAAAGCCTTCTTAGTAGCTATCACATCAGTTAAACTAGTTTCAGTACTCCAAACACTTATTTGCACTGAACCCTTCCTCATTTTTCACAAGGACAGAGTTTCTGTCAGAACTAACTCCTCCTTCATGCTAAAGGTGGTTTCTGAATTTTCCCCCAGTCAGTCCATTCACCTCACTGCATTATTTCCCCATCCCCAAAATAGGGGACAATGCATCCTTCAGTCCATTCACCTCATTGCATTCTTTCCCCATCCCCAAAATATGGGAGAACATGTCCTTCATTGACTTGATGTTCTCAGGCAACTCAGATACTATCTGGACAGGACCAGAACAGTTAGGAAGTGCAACCAAATGTTTGTAGCATTCCCCTAGTAAAAAGCTCGGGAAACCCTATCAACAAACAAGCCATTTCAAAGTGGATTTCTAACTGTATTACTTTTTGTCACAAGCATAATGGAAAGAAAATCCCAGCATATATCAGTGCTTTTATTGGAAGGATTCCCACCAGGGAAATTTTAGCGTCTGTCACGTGGTCATCTGTCCTCACTTTTACCAAATACTACAATCCTTCCATTTTCTCCAAATCATCCTTTGTACTTCCGGTCCCCCTCCCCTTTTTCAGCTTTGGGAATCCTCCCATATGGTTATTATTGTGACAGTGAAACAAGATGAAAATAGAACAGTTGGGTCTACTTACCATAAATGTAGCTGTTCAGTGTCTTCTATGGTGCAGTATGTCTTCTCTCCATCTTTCCCCTATTTCATGCCTTTAGGTTGTGGTGGGCACCTCTTTCCTGCCCTTTCCCATTCCCTCTGCATCTATCTCTCTTTCTCTTTAGGTCTTTAGGGTCCCATCTCTGGCACACCTTTGGGTGCCTTGTGTTTTAGGCCTGGAACTTCTCCTGGGGGGGAGGGCTCCTTTCATGGGGGAAAAAAGACATCTAAGATGAAGCTAACTTATAACCTATATAACCACACATCCTGATGTCAGGTGCAGGGCATTCACCAGCCCAGGAGTATGGAATTAAATCTCTGGTACTTGGAATGGCCAAAGGCTACCACAGCAAGGAAATCCCATATAGTTATTACTGCAACAGTGAAAGCACGTGGACATCTACATTTATGGTAAGTAGACACAACTACACTTTTCCTGGAACTCAGTTCAAATTAGTATGAATACAACCTTCTGTGCATGTGTGCGTCAGCTGAGAAAAAACACGGACTTGGCATGATTAATCTGGTCAAAATAAATAATTTAATATAATAATAGCATTAAAGTGAGTGGGACAGTGCTTCAAATGTGTAGTTGCTATGTTAATTTTGTCAGATTTTGTGTGGCTTTTGGTGAAAGAAGAACTAAAATGGTTTGATGGTTCTTTCCAGTTTTTAGGAATGGAATGGTTAAATTATGCATAACTAAAAAGGAGTTGGCACTTGAATATTTGTGGCAAATGACAAATATTACACAGTAGTTTTACACATTCAGTGGTATAAAGATAAGATATGGGGTATGGGACAGTGTGAAAGAGCATGCAAGTTGTAACAAAATAATTTACAGTGTCAACATCTTGAAGCTATAATGCAATGGTGTGAGAAGAGAACCATAACTGGTAAATGATTTAAAATAGAACAACACCACCACCAACTGGAGCTAAGTGTTGTTGATTGTGGAGTGTGATGCATTTCATAGTTTTATTATATTTTCTCCATTGCATTTAGGTATATACAGTTAAATGCCAAGTGCTATGAAAAAATATAGGAAATATAAAGAAAACATACATGCGTTTTTGAAGAATTGTCAGTGAGACGCAATACATGTGATGCAGAGGTTCTTAACTACTCCTGATAAGATGCATATAACATGTCTGAATGATAGAACTGGCATGTTCAAAGTACAAAGTGAGTCAGAGATTAGGAAAATGTATAAAGTTTATTTGGGCAATGAAACACCATATTGCATTTGTGAAGACTGGAGAGCATTTATCTTGCCATGCAAGCACATGTGTTTCATTTTTTGCTGCACTGATGGATGCGGTTGAGATAGTCTTCATAAATCATATTCCCAAAGCCCATTATTAATATTAGACAAAGAGTATTTTTCATGCAGCAGTCACTGGGAGACATCTGAAGATACAAATGTAAAGCATGAACACATGAGTATACTGAAAAAAAGATCAGTCAGTACTTGACTTGCACCATGTAGAAGTAATTGAACCACAGTAATCAGGCAATGTACAAAGCACTTAAAGAGAATAAACAAAAGTTATGTACTTACCGTAATACCAAGTCCTTGTTTTCTTCTGTCAGTCTCCCCTCTTGTGTATATCTGATGGATATGATGCCAACATCTTTCAGACTTTTGGATTCAAGGCTCAAGTTCCTTGCTTCTACCCATAATTCTCTTCTGCCATCATAGTTTCTCAGATTGCATTTGCTTGTCAATACTCAAGGCCTTATCTCTATAATACAATTAGAAAAAAGACTGAAAACACAATAAAACAGATCCAAACTATAAACAAGATAAGGCTCAGGACAGGCTCAGAACAGCTGAGTGCCAAGAAAATGACAGCTTGGTAAGGGGGTAGAGAGAGGAAAATTTGATACTGATGGAAGAAGACAACACGGATCTAGGTAGGTACATAACTTTTGCAGCCAATGTTTCCCATCTCCCTCAACTGTTGGGACAGAGTCTCTAGCTACTAAAAATACCCTGGGAGGTCTTAAGGAAGGATATTTCAGAGAATGGTGGAGCCAGATGAAGGCAGAGACCTAGACTGCAAGTCTAACTTTTAGTTTGAAATAAGTGTATATATGCATAGTGGACCAAGCAGCTACAGCACAAATATCATCAACAGGAACTCAAGAAAAGAAAGCTGTGGAAATTGCAACAGATCTAATGGAATCACCTCTAAGTTTGTGGGGTAGAGACAGACCTTTGTATCACTTTTGTGTACAAAGCAGACGACATCAGACAATCACCTGCATAGAGTGACATTGGACACACTTTATCCCAATTTAGCCTTGGAAAAGGAGATAAAGAGCTGGCCAGTATTCCCAAAATTCTAGGCACAGTGCAGATAGAGTCATAACTGGTGATGAACATCCAACAGATGCAAGGCATATTCATCTTTATTCAAAAAATTGGGAAATAACACAGAGCCTACCTCAACTTGTCCAAAGCTTTTGACACAATACCCCACTCAGGTATAGTAGAAAAGGTAAATAAACTGGGAATAAACACCTATGTCTTCTTCTGGACTGACAACTGGCTCACAGATAGGATGCAGGAAATCAAAATAAGGGAAGTTACTTAATTACTATATTTTAGTTCTCTGCTTAGTTAGCATACATCAGCCTATTACTACTGTATATTGTGAGCTTTTAGCCTATTAGTACTGTCTAACATTAAGCTGTTTTATTGCTTAAATTTATGGCAGTTTGTATTGTTTAAAATTTATTGCTCTTGACTATAACTGTGCCACATGTTTTTTCCTGTACTATGTGTCATCATCCTTATTACTGATTGTATTTTACTCATATAAAAATCTGTGGAGCTTTTCTCCCCAGGCCTCTGCTGAAAAAGAACCTGTGTCCAGACAGAATTTCTCGGTAAATTAAATAAATAAATAAATAAATAAATAAATAAATAAATAAATAAATAAAAGGAGGTAATTGGCAGTCCATCCATTGTGACTTCCATAAGTACTGGCTCTGGAATATTAGCAATATGGTCCACTGCAGCTAACAGAGAATTTAATTCCATAGTATGATCAGAACAACTATTTTCCTCAGTGTCTTCCACGCTGTCATTGTTGGCTATCATTATCCTTACATCCACCCTAGCAGCAGAATTGAAGTTGGGCATGACATTAATCAGGGAAGATGTTCATCATGTTTCACTGTTGCAGCAATAACCATATGGGTTTTACTTAATGTGGTAGGCAGGAGCGGCCTTAGGTCAACTGGTGCCCTAGGCAAAAGGGCTCTACGATGCCCCCACCACACCACTCAGTGCCCCCATCCTGGTCTACCTATACCAAATAAATACTGGAAAAGCACCCCTACTAGTGTGGTGCCCTAGGCGACTGCCTAGTTGGCCTATGCCTAAGGCCCGCTAGGTGGTAACCCTTGGCCAGGCCAACTACTAGAGACTTAATTCCCTCCTGGCCTGGCAGACACCCTGCACCTGACATCAGGATATCTAGATATAAGGGTCATCAGCCAATGTAATCTTACAGCTCTTTATTACCACTGGAGCCTGAAGCATCCACATCATAAACTGTGTCACTCAGTCTGAAGACAAGAGTGCTTCTCAAAGCAAAGTGCTCCACTGGGGAAACTTCATTTATTCTTTAGAGTTTGTGTATTTAGATCAGTTATGGGACTGATATCTGTCTTGACTGTGGAAACCAGATTCTACATCAGTACTTTAATTCCCTTTGCCTTTTCTGCTTAGGACCAGAGCACAACATTTGTAGCTGTGCCCATTTTAACAAGTACATTATTTGTCATAGGGCCAAATCCCTCAAACAGTTCCTAGAAAAAGAAAATGTGGATCAGGGATCTTCACTCCCTACAGTGTCCAACAGTTCTTCTACTCAATCCCTTTCCAAAATACAGGGAGAAGCATCAGAAACTTCACAGAAGTAGATGCAACTTCATTATCGGCCAGTCTGCCCAGGCTAGTGGTTGTCGAAGGAAAGAAGACATCTTTGTTGTCTCTTCCAATGACCAAGGAAGTGTCAAAGTCCACTGTATATTGCCCATTAAAGTCTGATATGCCTCCAAACCTCTTAATGTCCACATAGGCCGAAGGACTGGGGTTGTTGGTTGGATCTGAGACCTCTTTGCAGGCAATGGTTGATAACTCCCATGCTAGGGCTTCAGATAGGGAGGGCGGAATCCTAATTACCTTTGAGGGTTATCAGTTGACCATGCATAGGCAATGGCTGTCCACCCGTGGCCTGGTCCCATCAATTGCAACTCCACACCCAGGACCAAGCCTAAGGCTAGACCAAAAGGAATCTTTCCTGGTATGCCTCAGCCTAGGCCTTCAGGCTCGGTGCTCTAGGTCTACCAGCAGGATCTACTTACACTGGCTGAGGATTTGCTTCACATAGTAACTTCCCAACAGCACAGTCTTACTAGAATTCCTGCCACTACAGAATCTGTTTCTGGGAAAAGAAGGAGGGACTCTCCTCAGGAATCTTCAGATTCTTATGATTCAGAAAAGAAAGAGACAATGGTATTTGAAGAAAGTTTGGAACCAACACAGCCAATCCCTCAATTAAAAAAAATCCACTCCTCTCTTTTAAAGAGGCAATGTTTCTAGTGGATCTCTGCTTGCAATCAGAACTTAGTACCTTTCAGGGTCGCTCACCCAAATTAGAATTTTACAATAAATGCCTCAGACCTGGCTTGGGGAGCACATTCCAATGGCCTCCAAGTTCAAGGAAAATGGGAATAACATTTTCAAAAAAAATCACATAAATCTAAATGAAATGATGTTCTGAAGGCTATTCTAGCTTTCAAGAAACTTTGGAAGTCTATTGATAAAGAAAGACACTACCACTATCTAAACAAGCAGTGGGCATGCACTCTTGTCTTCTGTTGTTGTCTAACCATACCCTTATGGAACATAGCACAAGACCTGGTCTGGTACCTGTTAGCCCAATACCTGCCAGTGAAAACAGTTCAATTGCAGACCACCTCAGCAGGTCAGAACTGAATCCTCATGACTGGACCCTGTACAAGAGCATTTTCAAACTCATCTGCCTTTCTTGGGTATGCCAGAAATAGAGTTTTTTTTTGCTTCAGACCAAAAGAAACAGCTACAGCAATTTTGCACAATGGACACACATTCAAAGGTCTGGATCATGGATGCCTTCTCCTTTCCATGGACAGGGCTGTTTATTTATGCATTCTCTCCCATACCTCTCTTCCCTAGGGCATTGCTGAAGATCAATAAGGAAGGAAGGAAAGAAGGAAGGGCCAACGCTGATACTAACTGCACCTTTTTGGCCAAGGCAACATTGGTTTCCTCTCCTACACAGCCAGAGCAGGGGAAAAACATGGTTCCTTCCTCAACAGGTGGACCTTTGAACATAATACACACCTGAATTCTCAACACCTTGAGAGTGACAGTATAGTTAATCCACTAACTGCTTCTCAAGGTCTGCTTTTGCACAAGGATGTGCCTTGCATCTTAAAATAAGCCAGAAACCATAGTACCAGAAAATAATACACTTCAAAATGGAAAAGGTTTTCTATTTGGTGCAAACAGCAGATTTTCTCCCCTAGCTCAGCATTGATTAACCAAGTGCTTGCTTACTTTTCTCATTTATTCATTCTGGTTTCTCTTACTCTTCTATTTAAATGTACTGTTCAGCCATCTCTGCCTGCCTACCTATGCAGCCTCCTCTTTTCTCTCACCCCCTTATGAAGTAGTTCCTTAAGGCTGTTATCCATCTGAGACCTCCCATAAGACTTTCCTCTCTTCCTTTGGATCTCAATTTTGTGCTGGAAAAACTTACTCTATCCCCATTCAAGCCTGCGGCTACAACTGACATTCAATTTCACTCCTGAAAAACAGCCTTCTTAGTAGCTATCACCTCAGCTAAACTAGTTTCAGAACTCCAAACACTTATTTGTACTGAACCCTTCTTCATTTTTCACAAGGACAGAGTTTCTGTCAGAACTAATCCCTCATGCTAAAGGTGGTTTTTGAATTTCCCCTCAGTAAGTCCATTCACCTCACTGCATTCTTTCCCCATCCTCAAAATAGGGGACAATGCATCCTTCAGTCCATTCACCTCACTGCATTCTTTCCTCATCCCCAAAATAGGGGACAATGCATCCTTCAGTCCATTCACCTCACTGCATTCTTTCCCCATCCCCAGAATAGGGGACAATGCATCCTTCAGTCCATTCACCTCATTGCATTCTTTCCCCATCCCCAAAATAGGGGAGAACACGTCCTTCATTGACTTGATGTTCACAAGCAACTCAGATACTATCTGGACAGGACCAGAGCAGTTAGGAAGTGCAACCAAATGTTTGTAGCATTCTCTAGTAAAAAGCTGGGGAAACCCTATTAACAAACAAGCCATTTCAAAGTGGATTTCTAACTGTATTGCTTTTTGCTATAAGCATCATAGAAAGAAAATCCCACCATATATCAAATCCCACTCTACCAGAGCTACTGCTATCACCAGTGCTTTTATTGGAGGGATTCCCACTAGGGAAATTTTAGTGGTTGTCACTTGGTCATCTGTCCTCAGTTTTACCAAATACTACAATCCTCCCATTTTCTCCAAATCATCGTTTGTACTTCCGGTCCCCCTCCCCTTTCTCAGCTTTGGGAATCCTCCCATATGGTTATTACTGTGACAGTGAAACATGATGAAAATAGAACAGTTGAGTCTACATACCATAAATTTAGATGTTCAGTGTCTTCTATGGTGCAGTACATCTCTCTCTCTTTCATGCATTTAGGTTGCGGTGGGCACCTCTTTCCTGCCCTTTCCCATTCCCTCTGCATCTATCTCTCTTTCTCTTTAGGTATTTAGGATCCCATCTCTGGCACATTGGGTACCTTTGGGTGCCTTGTGTTTTAGGCCTGGAACTTCTCCTGTGGGGGGGGGGGGCTCCTTTCATGGGGGAAGAAAGACATCTAAGATGAAGCTAACTTATAACCCATATAACCACACATCCTGATGTCAGGTGCAGGGCATTCACCAGCCCAGGAGTATGGAATTAAATCTCTGGTACTTGGAATGGTCAAAGGCTACCACAGCAAGGAAATCCCATATAGTTATTACTGCAACAGTGAAAGCACGTGAACATCTACATTTATGGTAAGTAGACACAACTACACTTTTCCTGGCACTCAGTCCAAATTAGTATGAATACAACTGTGTGTGCATGTGTGCGTCAGCTGAGAAAAAACACGGACTTGGCATGACTAATCTTGTCAAAATAAATAAATAATTGAATATAATAATGGCATTAAAGTGAGTGGGACAGTGCTGCAAAGGTGTAGTTGCTATGTTAATTTTGTCAGATTTTGTGTGGCTTTTGGTGAAAGAAGAACTAAAATGGTTTGATGGTTATAGGATGCAATTTTCCTTTCCAGTTTTGAGGAATGGAATGGTTAAGTTATGCATAACTAAAAGGAGTTGGCACTTGAATATTTGTGGCAAATGCAGATATTACACAGTAGTTTTACACATTCAGTGGTATAAAGATAAGATATGGGACAGTGTGAAAGAGCATGCAAGTTGTAACAAAATAATTTACAGTGTCAGCAACATCTTGAAGCTATAATGCAATGGTGTGAGAAGAGAACCATAACTGGTAAATGATTTAAAATAGAACACCACCACCACCAACTGGAGCTACGTGTTGTTGATTGTGGAGTGTGATGCATTTCATAGTTTTGTTATATTTTCTGCATTGCATTTAGGTATATAGAGTTAAATGCCAAGTGCTATGAAAACATATAGGAAATATAAAGAAAACATACATGCGTTTTTGGAGAATTGTCAGTGAGACATTGTAATACATGTGATGCAGAGGTTCTTAACTACTCCTGATAAGATGCATATAACATGTCTGAATGATAGAATTGGCATGCTTAAAGTACAAAGTGAGTCAAAGATTAGGAAAATGTATACAGTTTATTTGGGCAACGAGACACCATACTGCAGTTGTAAAGACTAGAGAGCATTTATCTTGCCATGCAAGCACGTGTTTCATTTTTTGCTGCACTGATGGATGGGGTTGAGATAGTCTTCATAAATCTTATTCCCAAAGCCCATTATTAATATTAGAAAAAAAGTATTTTTCATGCAGCAATCACTGGGAGACATCTGAAGATACAAATGTAAAGCATGAACACATGAGTATACTGAAAAAAAAGATCAGTCAGTACTTGACTTGCCACCATGTAGAAGTAATTGAACCACAGTAATCAGACAATGTACAAAGCACTTAAAGAGAATAAACAAAAGTTATGTACTTACCGTAACACCAAGTCCTTGTTGTCTTCTGTCAGTCTCCCCTCTTGTGTATATCTGATGGATATGATGCCACCAACTTTCAGACTTATGGATTCAAGGCTCAAGTTCCTCTCTTCTACCCATAATTCTCTTCTGCCATCGTTTCTCAGATTGCATTTGCCTGTCAATACTCAAGGCTTTATCTCTCTAATGCAATTAGAAAAAGGACTGAAAGAACAATAAAACAGATCCAAACTATAAACAAGGCAAGGCTCAGGACAGGTTCAGAACAGCTGAGTGCCAAGAAAATGACAGCTTGGTAGGGGGGTAGAGGGAGGAAAATTTGATATTGGTGGAAGAAGATAACACGGGTCTAGGTAGGTACATAACTTTTGTAGCCAATGTTACTTTTCCCATCTACCTCAACTATTGGGACAGAGTCCATAGCTACTAAAAAAACCTTGGGAGGTCTCAAGGAAGGATATTCCAGAGAATGGTGGAGCCAGATGAAGGCAAAGACCTAGACTGCAAGTATAACTTTTAGTGGGAAATAAGTGTATATATGCACAGTGGACCAAGCAGCTACAGCACAAATATCAAGAAAAGAAAGCTGTGGAAATTGCAACAGATCTAGTGGAATGTCCTCTAAGTTTGTGGGGTAGAGACAGACCTTTGTATCACTTTTGTGTACAAAGCAGACAACATCAGACAACCACCTGCATAGAGTGACATTGGAAACACTTTATCCCAATTTAGCCTTGGAAAAGGAGATAAAGAGCTGGTCAGTTTTCCCAAAATTCTAGGCACAGTGCAGATAGAGTCATAACTGGTGATGAACATCCAATACATGCAAGGCATATTCATCTTTATTCAAAAAATTGGGAAATAACACAGAGCCTACCTCAACCTGTCCAAAGCTTTTGACACAATACCCCACTCAGGTATAGTAGAAAAGCTAAATAAACTGGGAATAAACACCTGTCTTCTTCTGGATTGACAACTGGCTCACAGATAGGACGCAAGAAATCAAAATAAGGGAAGTTACCTCAACAAAGAGAAAAGTCAGCAGTGGAATCCCCCTGGGGTCTGTGCTGGGACCTCTTAGTTTTGGCAGCTAGTTTTCTGAAGTAAAAGCTGATAGCAAAGACCTCTGGCTAAGTTTGCAGATGACTGCAAGCTAAGAGCATTCATTGAATCCCCAAATGACTTAGCCATCCTGCCAGAAGGTTTGCCCCAAATAAATAACTGGTGGCAAAATCATGGACTGTAACTAAATTCCAAAAATGCATTATTGTATTCTTTGGGAAGTCATCTACCCCAGGGAGATATCATATTGATACTCTCTTAAGAACTGATCAAGTTGTTTGGGATTTGGGAATTTATGGGGACAGTGGCCTAACTTTTTACCAACTTGTGTCCATTGTTATATGAAAGACCTTCTATATTGCCCAGCTTATAAACAAAGGGATTGTGTCTAGATCCAGGGATGTCATTGTCCCCTTTACTCAGCCCTCATTATGCCAGTCGTTGAAAATAATACCCCCCTTGGCATGTAACTGTCAAGACAAATGCAACAAGTGGAATACCCACAGAGACATTTTACTAAAAGGATACAAGTTCTAAACAACATCTCCTACATGGACCAACTCAAACCCATGTCATTCTACTCAGTATCCTACAGACTGCTAAGGGGTGACCTGTGTTTGTCATATAAGGTATCCTCCAACCCAATAATAATGGATTTACTGCACATCAGAAAGTCATATGACATCAGAAATACTCAGTCTAGGGATCTAAACCTCTTCTGCAACATCAACAGAATGGTTTGGAGGGATAGGTTTATATCCCAGAGGATGCTGCTCCTCTGGAATAGACCCCCCCCCCCCAGTCACATAAATCAAAAGTTCATCCCTGTCCCTATTCAGGCGCAACTTAGATCTATGAATAGGAAACAGAAAATGTACCACAAGACTACTCCCTGTACTACTAATGGACAAAGGCAGCACCTAAATGCTTTATCCCATGCATGGGTCCCCTCAAATTATATGTAGTATGATCCCAGTTATTCTTATTGAGTACTACATAATTATCAGTCATGGGATGGGTACGGCCAATCACTAATCAAATGGGATAGGTTAATTCTAGCACAAAAAGGGAAATTGGCTTAGCTTAAAAAGGGCAGCTAGCCTAGTACTTACCTGTAAACCTATAAGGAATGTTTTTTAGCCTAATTAAAAGCAAAATCCAAAACGACCTTGGGAAGAATATTTGAGTTGATACAAAGAGAAACACTAGGAGCACAATATATGAAGGTTTAAATGATAGGGCCTGAAATTCTGATATCCTCTTCTTTAGTTAAATCTGATCACAAATCAATCACCTTTGAGATGGCACTAACACCAGAACTCACAAAAGGCGAAGTCAGACTAAAAAACTTTACCAAGGCAAATTATACTCTCCTAGGGGAAGGTATAAATGCATTTCAAGCCCCACCCCTAGCTGTTGATAACTACACCAAAATTTACTCTAAAGCTCTGTACAATCACTTGCATAAGTGTATAGACTCGCGCTGTACCAAAAAAAAATCAAAGTAGAGCCCCAAGTAAAAATGAGCCACCATGGTGGACATCTAGCGTCAACAAACTTTACACCAAATACAAAAAGTTGCTGTCTAACAAAACAAAGGTGAACCTCAGCAGTGGAAAAGCACTCTCCTCAGCCTCAATAGGCAAATAAGACAACATGTCAAATCTTCTAAGGGCATCTTTGAGGAAAAACTTAGCAAGCACAGCCAAGGATAACCATAAGGCCTTTTACAGTTACGTACATAGCCTAAAAGATAGACCCGCAAGCATGTGCAGAACTATTGACTGATGGTATCACACACATTGATCCCACAGAGATTGCAAACCTGCTAGTGGATAGGCCTTGTGAAAATTTCACTCCCCTATCCCCTCCAAACTTATCACAAACCTTGCCCCAAACTCCTCCCCATCCTACATATCTGAAGAGCAGGTCATTAAAACCTTGTCCAAGGCAAAAAAACACAGCCTCTATGGGACCAGACTGCATTCCAGACTGTCTTGTAAACTGGATAAAACATGAACTAGCATCCCCATCAAGCACTACAGGCTTTATTCTTGTGGAATGGAGAGCAGCAGCAGTTATTCCCCTCCAAAAAGATGGCCTAGCACATCAACCAGTAGACCTGTCACCAGCGGGGAACCACAAGGGTCAGTGCTGGATCCCCTAGTGTTTGGCATATACTTCTCAGATGTTCAGGCCAAAACTAAGTAATTGTGGCTGACCAGGTTTGTAGCCGACTGCAAACTAGGTGCAATTACTGAATCCCCAGATGATGTCAGCATACTCCAGTAGGGTCTTACGCAGACCAACAAGTGGTAACTAAGCCACTGTCTCAAACTGAATGCAAAGAAATGCATCACCATTCCCCTCAGCAAAAACAATGTCCCTGCACAGTATGAAATCAACAACAATACCCTAAGTACCTATGAAGTGATAAGGGATCTGGGATCACAAGTTGACTGTGACCTTAACTTTGACCACCATGTGTCTACTGTAGTAAGGAAGACTTTTTACATAGCATACTTGATTAGTAAAGACATCGCCTCAAAAGTAAAGGAGGTTATAACCCCTCTATACTCAGCACTAATCAAGCCCATAATTGAGAATAATGCCCCATTCGGCATGTACCATTCAAAGCACTTTCAGCAATTGGAGAGACCTCAACAGAGATTTCTAACAAAGAAGATCAACGGACTCTAACACATGCCTTACACAGACCAACTAAAGTCCCTGTCACTATACTCTGTATTGTATAGACTTCTTGGGGGAGATTTATGCCTGGCTTACAGAGCAATCGCAGACCCAAACCTAATGAAATTGCTGCATATCTGTAAATAAAACGGGACTAGAGCTATCCATTCCAGGGACAAAATATGGCCTGCAACTTAAATAGGACATGCTGCAGGGACAGATTTGTCTCCCAGTGACTGCTGCATCTTTGGTTTAGGCTATCAATTCATGTGAAACAGAGCATCTCTATGAAACTGTTCAAAAGGAACCTGGATGAGTGGATAGTGCACTGTAAATTCTTACCAGGGATAGTGCCCACAACCTGCTGGATATGGGCAGTCATTACTAAATGCAGTCCTGGGTACTGACTAGGGTATCAGTGGTATTACATTGGGATGAAATGACTAGGCTTGAAATGACCTCTGGGTCGATAGCTTAGTAAACTCCTATGATCCTATGATCTTTCTTGCATTTTCAGTTCTCTATTTTACCCTTTGGCCTCTCTACTGCTCCAAGGATATTCACCAAATGCCTCATTCCTGTCATTGACTTTTTCAGGATGAGAGATATTTAGACTTTCCCTACCTGGACTTCACTGGAAGGGTGGAATAATGGTTAAGGTGTTTACCTTACAGGCACAAGGTGCCGGGTTTGATTCTCAGATGGAGTAATTGGCTAGGCTTAAAATGGCCCACAAAGGCAATTAGGCTAGCACTAACTTAGGAACAATCTGCTCATTCAAGTTTCTTCCCCCAATACTCTGCTTCAGGATCTCAGGTTTGCTATTTCTCTGATACAGAGGCTGAGGTTCACCATAAACTTCCCAAAACCAGCTCTGACGCCTTCCCAGAATCATATTTTCCTCAGTCGCAGGCTTTAGACTATCTCCACATTGGCATATCTGCCTGTTCCCAAGGCTTTCTCTCTCACTTCCTTTTTCTGGCTTCAGTCATGACCAGGGAAATTCTTAGGGTCCTTGAGTTCATCGCTTCTACTATTCCCATGCTCCCTCTGGCCAGGTTCCACATAAGAAAGCTTGTACTTCGAGTTAGTGTGGCTCCAACATTGTCACCCCTTGGACTTCCTGGTACCCTTCCTTCCTTCCTTCCCTATCTCAAGTTTGAGCTTCACTGATGGATTCATCAACTTTCTCTCAACCCCAGGCTTCCTTTCCAAGTTCCAGTCCTGACTCAAGGGCTCTTTACAGATGCATGAGACAGAGGATGGGGGCCTCCTTTAGTTGTCTCAAGGTTCAGGGTCTCTGGCCTCTTCATCAGCAGTCAGACCACATCAATATAAAGGGGATGAGGGCTCTGCTTCTAGCTATTCAGGCTTTTCATTCCATTTTCATCCTGGACCCCAAGAATTTTTCACAGAGAATACCACAGTAATGTGGTATGTCAACAAGCAAGGGGATACAATGTACCATCTTCTTTGCAGACTAGCTCCTCATGTCTTGGATCTAGCTGGCATGCATCAAGTGACTCTTCAGGCAGTTAACATTCCCTCAGAGCACAATCTAGTAGTAGACTCTTTGAGCAGGGCTAGCACAGAAGTTCTCAAATGGATGCTTCACAGAGATGTGTTCCTGGACAGTGTCCATTGGTGGCATATTCCTCTAACATATGATTTTGCCTCCACTCTGAACAGACAACGTCCTGTATTATGTTCCAGAGTCTCAAGTTCTCTGGCTTGGAAAGTGGATGCCTATTTTTTTTTCCTGGAAGGGGATGAATTTGTATGCCTTCCCTCCCCTTCCTCTCCTATGATGAGTCTTACACAAGATCAGGCAGGACTCTCCCAAAATCTTGCTAGTGACTCCCTTTTGGCCCAGACAACATTGGTCCCCCCTTCTTTCTCACTTAGCCAGTGGCAGTCATCCTAAGTTAGCTCAATGGGTGGACCTTCTCACACAAGACAAGGGGTCTTTGTCCATCTGCACTTGTCTACTCTTCAACTGATGCTGTGGGGAATGGGATTTTGATTCCTTTTAGACACCTCTTTTCTGAAGATGTGCTTTACATCCTACAGGAGGCCAGGAAACTCAGGTAATCAAATGTGATGTCATTCCATAACCAGCACTGAGAGGATTGAACTCTCATAGCAGTTTGTTTTGTTTTGTTTTCTTTGGAACCTCATATAAAGATCTATGACAGTTATCACAGTCAGTTGAGTTGAGTTCAGTTCAGTGTAAGTTTGAAGCTAGCTCATCAACTTGCCTTGTAGAAGTAAACATCTCAGCATCCTATATTGCCTTGCTATATTAATATAGTTACCTAGGGAACAGTTATTCTTTAGAGAGTCAGGAAATACAGTGAGATTAGTTAAGTATTGTTTTTTTCTGCATCTGTGTGAATCTGTCCAACTGTGTTATTTTTATTTCTCCTGTGATTAAAACTGTGATGTTTATTGTACTTATTTAGTATTCTCATGTTTTCTATTTTATTTATTATGAAATATTTTTATACCTTTCATTGTGACTGTTCTTTTAGAGAATACTTTTAATATTTTGAGAGTACTTGTGCTTATTTTAGTGATGCCATGGCCACTCCGAAATGCCTTTCTGCTTTGGCTACACACTACAATTTATATCAGTACTGATTTTATTCAGTATAATTTGATACCCTTGTAAGAGCCTGAGAGTAGTTGACTGGTGGCAGCATAGTTACATTATAGTCTGGGCAGAAGGGGTATAGCTAGAAAATCTGTACCAGCCTTTCCCAGGAGTGTGTGTGTGTGTGTGTGTGTGTGTGTGTGTGTGTATGTGTGTGTGTGTGTGTGTGTGTGTGTGAGTAAAATACCCAGGTGTGGCTGTGTCAGCTACTTGGAACTGGGACACAGTGCTCCAAAGTGAGTCTCATTTGGGATCTGGATAGACAGAATGCCCAGTCCCAGGTCTGGAGTGTGTTTCCTGTGTGCTCTTGGGGGAAATTGTGCTTGATGCAGAGAGCTGCATCTGAAAATACTGTGTAAATTAATTCCTATTCTTAGTGACCATCTCTCACCAATGTCAGTGGTGAGGATTGAGGCTCCTTGATTACTGGCTCAGGGTAGAGAGGCCGTCCCAAGCACCATTTGCAAATGAAGTCTGTCAACTATAGAAAAACTCAAAAAAGGGTGTTTGAGTTTTTGGCATATTAGTATATAAGTATATAATTTCTTGCATCTCTCTATCTATCTAGATAGATAGACAGATATGGATGTAGAGATATATGTGTGTGTATATTTTATATATACATACAGATGTGTGTGTATATATCTAATTATATAAAACACCAAAGAGAATATAAGAGAAGATAGTACATGGATTGCATTTTACACACACACACACACACACACACACACACACACACACACACACACACACACACAACTCAAGCAGTCTTACAAATAGAAATCCAAGGATTTATTGAAGAAAAAGTATTCTAGAGACTATGGTTTCATTGATGACTGTTTTTTTCTTTGCACTGAAAAAAACATTTTATCAATGAAACCATGGTCTTCAGACTCCTCTCATAAACCACTGGAGTTTTATTTCTGTGATTGCTGGAGCTGTTTTTTGTGTGTGATAGATATCTGTGAGAACAGTCTATATATTTGAATATTTGTAATATCAGACATCTGTAATGCTGACAGAAGTTATTGAATAATCATATAGGTTCATAGGTTAAGTACTAGCCTAGCTGTCCTTGTGAACCATTTTAAGCCTAATCAATTTCCCTTTCACAGGTGAGAATCAAGCTTTGTACCTTGTGTCTGTGAGGTAAACACCTTAACCATTATACCAACTCCCAACCCAACAATATGATTGCAGAATGCCAGCATTTCTTCATGGGAGGTTACAGTACAGCAGGGAATGGGAATTTGCCTTTTCCCAACTCTTGTGCTATCTTAGAGTTGATATAAATAATGGGTAGTGTGTGTGGGGGGCGCAGAGGGCTTACCCCTGCAAAAAAAATTGATCCTTTGAGATCAAACTTTTCAAGTCTGATTTTTGTTTCCTTTTTTTTAGTTTTGATCTTTTGAGATCAGTGTTTTTTTCAGCTTTTTTATGTTTGTTAACAATTTCATATTATATGAATATGTGTGTGTGTGTGTGTGTGTGTGTGTGTGTGTGTGTGTGTGTGTGTGTGTGTGTGTGTGTGTGTGTGTGTGTGTATATATATATATATACATATATATATTTACACACACACATATACACACTGTTAACCTTTGGGACAACCCAGTCTCCTTTTTCCTCATTAGGGAATACCATTTCCTCCTATTCGGAAGGCAGTGGCTTGCCCATCTGCCAGTTATGTCTCAAATAGCAATGGCTGTTGACTGGAATGCAAAGAGGAGGATCTGGTAAGGGTTTCGAGTCAAGACCGTCAGATAGCACCTATAAATGACCTCCTTGGTGATTTTATCTTTCCCACAGACTTTCCTCGCAGACCACAGCTGAAATTCATGAAGGTCTTTCTAGAAATACCTATTACATTTGTTTAGTGTGACTTTGGTTTGCCGAATGAAAGTATTGTGAGATACAGAAATCCAGTCATCTCAGTGCCTTGATTTGTTGTCCTAGCAGTCATTAGTTATATTAATGTCTATCAGGACACCTGGTGGAATTCCTGCAGCATACCCAAAAATGCGTATATTTTTCTGTACCAGGCTACCCTATTAAGAATGACCTGTTCTATCCCTGTCTCAATTATCATTTGTCTTGTCTATTTTCTGTATCATTCTTGTATTCTGTCAGAAGAGGGCCTCTGCTGTCAACACCTTATTTTCTTCCAAGTTTTTAGTATTGGTTGCATTTCTTAGCAGAAGTAGATACTTATGGTTACTTGTCTAAAGTGACACCTAATATTAGGAAACAGTATTGCTGTCAGATCACTGTGAATGTCATGTGGTCATAAAACAAAGAGGTCCAGGTTGGAAATTAAAAGAGGAGTGTGTGGTTGTCTGTGAGCAAGTTGAGGAGGTCATTTTAGAACACGAGATATATGCCTTTCAGATGATTTTTTTACTTGTTTCAAGTGCTGAAATGCATCAAGATCTCCTTTTTCTGGTCAGAACTTTAGTCATCAGAGACCAGTGAGAGAGAATGATTTGAATTTGAAGGGAGCTATGTCATCCTACGTAGACCTTCTGAAGTTTGCACACATGCTAAAGGAAATTAATTCTACTCTGATCGCTTCCATTACTAAACATCTTGATGACAAAAAGTGTTTCTTGTCCTCAGTATGTTTTTGGATTCGGAGAGTAGCTGGAAGGATAGTTATAAGGAGCAAGGTGACTATGCCTGTAGTAAGGAAGAATATACTAATTTATGAGGAAGAAGGTGATCACAGTAAGGAAAGAGATACTGGTTTAAACTCTGGTATACTTATGAGATTGATAACTAAGTGTTCTGATTGGGCACAATAGAACTTCCTGAAGAAAAGAAGGTGCTTTATGATACAATTAAGTTGACCTCTCTTCTGCCTTGACGGCCTCTCACAACCCCTATCTGCAGAGATATTTTGATGTATTGGACAAGACCATTTCCAGGATCCTTGTGTATTTTATGAAGGATTAGGTCCCTGGACTGGAGTGTATTTGATATCTGATGATCACAGCCACTTGTTCAACACACAATTCTTGATATAGAGCAAAACTGATTAAGTTGCAACTAACGCAAGAAGAAACGTATAGCAGATGCATCCTGTCTTTAGACAAAGAGGTTAAGATATTTAATTTCTTTGGAAAGAAAGTACATTCAACTGGATCTGATGAGACTTCAGCTCAGAGTAACCTGGTACATCAAGTTGTTTCAGTGCTAGAAGGCATGTCTCTAGATGATGATGGGAAAATAAATTATAATTCTAGATACTGCATCTAAACTCTCCATCCATGTGCACAAGTCATTGTGTCATGCAGTGCATCATGCCTTTAACTCAACTGCTTTTGATACTATGATTAGGAGGCAGGCTTAGGTTTAAGGGAAGCTCTGTTCCAACAATGTGGCCATATGGGTGAACAAGCTTCACATAACACCAGTGTCAGTGTTTAATTCTGCTGCAGCTTACTTACTTTCAGAACTAGATACTAAGTGGGAGGCTAAGGAGACCATTTTAGGGTATCTATCACCACATCTCATTACAGCTTTCTTCCTCTGTCTGGGTGTGGGGGGATAGGTGAAGGTATGAGGCTACCTTTCTTTAACAGTTTGGTTAGTATTCCTCTCTTCTTTAGGGACCTGCCCTCTCATGTCAAAGGTGTCACTCCATGGCTGCAGAGAGAGAATGGGGTTCCAGAAGCAGAATTTTTTTTTGGCCCCAGAGGCAGCCCTCTGACAGAGAAACTAAACTACAAATAAATGGCTGACTAAGTACTATTGCCCTTTGAGTTGGTGTTTGCCTTTTTCCTCTACTATCCTCCCTTATTGTCCCTCTAAGAAGATCAAGGCTGGTTTAACGGATAATTTTTAAATTTAACTATGGTTCAAAACATATGGTTTGTGTGTATGATACTGATTTTGTACTGGAGATGTTGCCAGAAACTGTTATACATGATTTTGAGAAAAACATGATGATAAGAAACACTAGTGAGACTTTGCCATTTGCAATGTAAAGTTAAATGCACTATGGTTGCCAGAAGTCTCAATCTCAAGATGCACGCACTCGAGGCCCTACTCAGTATGGAGAACATCGATGTCTGTGCTGTGACAGAAACCTGGTTCAAGGCTCCTGAGAGCACCCCAGCACTATCAGGTTTCACCTCATATCATGCGTCCGGGCCCCAAAATCCGGACAACACCAAGAAAGGAGGGGGGGTGTCCATATTCATAAAGGACACCCACACCTCAAGGTTGGTGGCAACGCACGATGCATCGGAGACCATCCAGGTGCAATTAACCATAGGCAAGACTGCTCTGCAATTTGTAGCAGGTTACAGGCCACCCTCTCTCAAACTCAGGAACCTCACATGGCCTTGGTGAATACAATGGAGGGATAAATGTATCTCCAAACACCATCAGACTAGGTGACTTCAACTACCCTAATATAGACTGGGAACACTACTCAAGCCCAAACACTCTAGCCCAAAGGTTCCTGGAGTTCATAAACTCAAATGCCATGGAACAACTAGTCACCATCCCCACAAGAGGAGAAAACATACTTGATCTCATCATCACTAACATGAGATCACAATGTTCAACACCGGAAGTATACCCTCACTGGTGAGATCAGATCATAAACTAATCTCGCTGGAGGTCCTCATCCCGCCCCACCTGAAATAAAAGACCACAGTGAAAAACTTCTCAAAAGCCGACTTCACACTTCTAAAAACTAGTGTGGTCTCCTTTAAGGCCCCTGAGCCAGTGGTAAACATTACTCAAACCGCTGAATCACTTACAAATGCCTTCTACCAGCACCTACAGGACTGCATGGATCAGGCAATCCCAAACAAAACTAAGACTCTTTGTACCAAAGGCAAGCGTCCAGTCTGGTGGACCCCAGCCATAAACAAGCTCTACAACAAAAGGAGGAAGCTACTACAAGATAGAGCAAAATCCTTGAAAGGTAAGACACCTTTGATCATTATAAGTAAAAACTAAGAGCTCTCATAAAATCATCCAAGGCAAATTTTGAGAGAAAATCACCAAGGACTCAAAAGACAATCATAAGGCCTTCTTTAGCTATGTTAGAAACGTAGGAGGAAACTCCCAGATATGCTCAGAATTAGTTCAAAATGATGTGAAGATTACTGAACCTACACACATTGCCAACATACTAGCTGACAGGTTCAGTGCAACTCCCTCCCCCCAAAAGGAGAGATATCTATACCAGAGGATTGTAGCCCCCAAACATCTCCAACGCCCAGGTGAGAACTGCTCTCCAAAGCAAAAACACAGCATCCATGGGACCGGATGGTGTCCCCGGCTGTGTGCTCCATGAACTCAATGAGGAATTAAACCCGCAGTTAGACAGCTGTTTAATCTTAGCCTCACCTCAGGATACGCACTCCAAGGAGTGGCGACTGTGGTCCCACTTCACAAGGGCGGTGCCTCCACCGACCCTGGAAATTACCGTCCCATTAGCTTATCTGCCTTATCTGCAAAGCCATGGAGAGGATCATAATGGAACTCATAAATAAAGACATAGGGAACTTGCAGACTTTGGATCCAACCCAGTTTGGCTTTGTCAAAGGCAGATCATGCCTTTTAAACTTGGTTGACTTTTTCGAGACAGTCACCAAGGCCATTGATGAGGGAAAGGCAGTCCATACAGCCTACCTTGACCTGGCAAAGGCCTTCGACCCAATACCTCACTCAGGTGTCATCGAAAAACTCATCAGCTTGAATGTAAACCCATACATCACAAGATGGGTTGCAAACTGGCTAAGTGACAGAACCCACAGGGTCAGAGTTGCTGGAGCCATGTCAGACTCAAAGCCTGTCACAAGTGGTGTCCCACAGGGCTCAGTCCTGGGTCCACTCTTGTTCGGCATCTACTTTTCTGAAGTACAAGCAAACACAGGAGGGTTATGGCTTACAAAGTTTGCAGATGACTGCAAACTGGGCCATAGTCGAAAACACATCTGACACAGATATCCTTCAGAAGGGCCTCACAGAAATGGATAACTGGTGCCAGAGCCATGGCCTAAAGTTAAATGCCAAGAAATGCATAGTCATACCCTTCGGGAAAAACAAGGTTACCCCTAGCTACCATATAGGTGGCAATCCACTGAGCACAGAAGAAGTCATCAGGGATCTGGGGACCCAGGTTGACAGTAGCCTTCGCTTGACACTCATGTTGCTAAAGTAGTTAGGAAAACCTTCTACATTGCCCACCTGATCATGAAGGGATTCACATCTAGATCAAGGGAGGTCAACGTCCCCTGTACTCATCACTCATTAGACCTATGATTGAGTACAATGCCCCATTTGGAATGTATCTGACCCGACACCTGCAGCAGCTGGAAAGGCCCCAAAAGTTCCTCACCAAAAGGATAAAGGGTCTCAAAAATATGTCTTATGCTGCCCGACTGAAAGAACTCCAGCTCTATTCAGTCTCATACCGCTTGCTCAGAGGTGACCTGTGCCTGACATATAAGGCCATGTCAAACCCTGATTTGATGAATATGCTTCACCTCAAAAATCTAGATCCCTCAGAACCACAAGGGCAGGAGACTTAAACCTTGACACGGTTATTAATAGAATGTGCTGGAGGGACAGATTCATCACCCAGAGACTCCCTATGCTGTGGAACAAAATCCCGGTACATGTGAGGCAGAGCACTGGCCTTGTTCAAGAGGAATCTTGACCAATGGATGGGGGATCGCAGATATACCCCAGGGATTACTTCAGTGTCACTGCTTGACAGAGGCACAGCAAAATAATAGGCATAGTTTTATTCAAACTAAAGGGGTGGCGAAAGCCAAATAACTATGGGCTAGGCTTATAAATGCCCTTGGGAAGATAGCCTAGTATGAACCTATGAACCTATGAACCTATGAACCTATGAAAGTTGTTTTTTTTTCAAAGTGGTGACACAACTGGAGCTGATGTGTTGGTTATGCTTCATGGTCACTCTGAGGTCTTTGGCCCAATAAATTAAATCTGAGATGCTGTTAGATATTGGACTGGAGATTGGGGTGGTGGATTTAGATTGTTAAAGAATTCAACAAGTGTGCCTTTTGCAGGAGATAACAGCTACATGGCAAAGTATGCACCATGGTCAACAGTCTCTTATATATTTGAGTTATTGACACATTTGAACAATGAATTATTGGATGTAGGGTCACCATAAACAGACCTGTTTAGACAAATATTGATGATGTGGCAATGGGAGTGGGCACTTCTGGCCTTACTGTGAAATTTAAAGGATTCATAAGATGAAGAGACCATCTGGGCTATAAAGAGACCGTAGATGATTCTATGAAATGTGTGCATATAGAAAATGAGGAAATCAAAGAAGCAGAAAGCGAGCAGCTCGTAAGTCACATAGTGGAGATACGGAGATGGTAGAGAGTGAGATTAGTAAGAGGTTTAAGCCTTTGCAACATGCAGAAGAAAATCTAAGTTTTGAGAAGAAAGTACTAGATGCAGTGATGAGACTGGCCATTATTTACAGGCATTTATCACAGTACAGTGTGTAAAATAGTATGAAGAGTGATGATGTACAGGGACAAGGCAATTCAGAGACACAAGTAACAGTCACTTTAGGGGAAAAAATAACACAGTATGTAGGGTGTGCAAATTACTGCATAATGGCATAGAACTGATGATCTGAATGCAGATGACTAACAATGAATATCCAAATGATACCATCAAACATGGCAAAGAGATTCAGAAATGTGTAAAGCAGGTAAACAGCTCTGTGGCAATCACTTCTTCTGAGTAAAAGGGATTGCTGGTGAATAGGACACCAACATGAATGTGATTGTAGCAGCTTCAGCAGAGCAGTAGATATTAATGGCCACTCTTGGAGCCAGTCCCCATGATGTGTCATGTCAAGACACACTGCATCAATGCAGACAGTACTACCAGCACTTGGCTTACCACAATTTATTTGGCTGGTCAGCAAATTGTGAGCCACTTCATGTGGACAGAGGTAGCATATGGGAGCCTATCAAATTGTAGCACCCACATGGAGAATTATTGGAGATGTGTGGACTGCCCATCCTAGTGGGCACTAGATGTGTGTGTGTGTGTGTGTGTGTGTGTGTGTGTGTGTGTGTGTGTGTGTGTGTGTGTGTGTGTGTGTGTGTGTGTGTGTGTGTGTGTGTGTGGGTGGGTGGGTCTTTAACCATTCTAACTACAGAGACCTTTCACTGATGTACTAAGGACACCTAGAAATTTCACAGACATCAGCTTCATGGATCCTAATGCAATTTCTCAGCATTATGGTGTTGCATGTGGAGGTGGAGGATCATATATGGTTCACAATGGCCAGAGAGGAGAGAACCACAAATGTGTGGGCATTCTACAACATTGCTCATTCCCTAAAGTCTTGGTAGCTGCTGAATACACATACACATATAAATATTGCCGTCCAAGCTTCACTTTGTCCACAAGAAGTGAAATACTTCAACAAGAAGGGCTTCCACTTCTTCAACCACCAGGTGGTATACAGTGCATAGGGTATCAATCATATTTTCATGTGCTATCCAGGCAGTCCCCATGATTCACATATATGGCACACATTTGACCAGTACTAACATTTTGTGCTTCCTGTACCGTCACTGTGCAGGCACTGGATGTCATCTGGCATGCTATGCAGATGTTGCATTTCATCATATAGTCTAGTTAGCACACTCACAAGCTCCATAATGGTGTGGGGAACAGCCGCCATTGCCTGGATCACTGTGATGATCAATGCTAAGTGTTGCATACCTTGAGTTAAGGCTGTGCCACAAACCTCTGTCAGATGCAATTCAGGTCACTGAAGTTGTCTAGGCTAGGGATTCCTGTGTAGCCTGGGTGGAGCTCACAGTTACAGGATGTCAGTCATGCAGTAATGAATCTGGGGTTTTAGTCTGTCCTTAATCAGGCTCCTCATATGTAGGAGACGTGTGAGGCCTCCTTCGGTAATGTTGCTGATGGTGCTACTGTGTCATTGAACTGTGCCATGTACATATTTTCATCATTGTCATCATCAGCCAACAGGTGACTGCTGACATCAGAAATATACTGTCCTATTGTGCTGAACTCTCCAACAGTAGGACCTGTAAAGGCAGGAAAACAAAATACTCATGGAAGCACTGTATAAAATAAACCCCCTCAAACAACAGGCATACTAATGTACAGATACCTACATACCTTGATGTGCAGGCCATACAGTTGCAGACTGGGGGCACCTGTTTGATCTATATGTAGAAGCTTTTTGCTGTGTAAGTCCTGCTTCACATGCAATATGCTGTGCTATATGGCAATGTACCAGACAGCATGAACCTGCTACTTCCCCTACAAACACTACTGCAGTCATCATCAGCCCAGTTCCCATTTTAAGGCCCCTGTTGGGTATGAGACTCTACTCTCCTTTCCCAAAATTGGATACCAGGAACTCCTCCATCACTGTGAACTTCTTCTGTGTCGGTAGTCAATTTCCTGTGGTAGACGTGTCTCTGGCAATATTCTATGCCTTGTTCTTGGTATGAAGTCTATATACATTGCCCTTTATCAAATGCAATGTAGATGGCTCTTATGGCCACCCATAACATCTATGTCCTATATCTCTCCCTGCCATACCTGCTGAAAAAGCTTGTCAGACTTATCTTGGGCCAGGATGCACATTTTGTGTCTGCAGTAATACTTTGTTCTCCAGGGTGGACAAATTTTGTAGTTGTTGCCTCTCCCATGGTATGTGTCAAGTCATATACACTTGTGGGTTACACATGCTGATTAGTGTGTGTGCATGGCTGACTGGATCCATCATACCTCATTCTCCATTAGTAATCTTACCTGTCAACTGCGCCCACTTACCTGTCCCATCCTTCCAGTCATGTGCTTATGTATGTGCTTCCAGTCATGTGCATGTTCATCAGACACTTCATCCTATGCATCCATAATGATCACCATTTCCCCATTGAATCATCTATTGATACAACATACAGTGTCATACCTCATCCACTGTGCCATTGTACATCTTCCTGTGATGTTCTGTCTGCTCTGTGACAGCTGACACATGCTCTCCCCCCATTCACAATGTACATGGATAATGTATGTGACTACAACACACAGCCACAAAAGATCTGTGACATGTCTACATGTCATTTTCCTTCATTGATGTTCGTATAATTTCCTGTATAATTTTTTCCTCAGCAACTTTCCTCAGCATCATACTGCTCAACTTGAAATCTAATCAAAGAAAAAACATGAATAGCAATAAACACAAAAATTTTTATTTAAAATACAAATAGCATATATTAGATAAATTTAATTAAGTCTTCTTAAGGGAAAATAAAAATATAACTCAAATATATTATTTTATTATGAGCTGCTGAGCCTCATAGAAATTTTATGAATCCAACACACAAAAAAACAAACACACCAAAATATGAGACAAAAAATCTGGACAGTGGCAAAATCTGACAGTGGATATATATGGTATGTCGTTTCAAAAAACCAAAATCAAAATCCAGTGTAAAACTAACGTCAAAACCATTTATTTTTTTTATTTTGTGTGTTATATGTGATAAAATTTTTTAATAAAAATGCATTTTGAAAAAAAATCCAGTGTCCTAATGCAATAAAGTCCAGATTCTGCAGTTACTCATTTTTAAAATGGTCTCTTGCATAACAAAGTTTGACATGCTTTATCATGCTGATCGGAGCCCATAGAAGTGGCTGTAATGTTAATGAGGTAATTCTTTGCAGTGGTCACTGAACTACTTATGCCCCTCTCCATCAGCATAAACACTCTATCCTGCTCAGCCCCACCTGTCCCAGTACTGTGTGCTATATGCTCATGCTTCACTGAAGCTTGTAGCACTATGAGTCTGCACTACATAATCATTATATAGCACATTGTTGCTCTATAATCTGCTTCATTTGCTGTCTGAACATGCATCAATGAGCATAGGGTTCCATTTCGTACCTCAAACAGACCTGTTTGACAGAATATAGCTGCTTCAGGTGCTTGGTACAGCAAGAATCTGTGTTGTACCTGAGGGACAGCAAGGTTTTCTTGTTCTTCCTCCATGGATACTTCCATTATGATGGCCCTTTTTACAAGGTTGATGCCTGACATGAGCTTGCCAGGACAGTAAGTAATGCTGCTATCAACACCTTTTTTGGTAAGCTGTGCATGCAGGCATCACTATAGCAATCTGTGATATCACCCCCAGCTGCTTAGGGAGTGAAAAGCAGAGATTAGGGAAAGGCAGCCAGAATGTAACTGTAAATGTGTGTATATATATATATATATATATATATATATATATATATATATATATATATATATATGTGTGTGTGTGTATATATATATATATATATATATATATACACACACACACACACACACACACACACACACACACATATATATGTCTTTTACAGGTCCAAAACTGTACTACATTCATCCCACTTTTTCTTATAGTCTTATAGCAGCAGAGGGATAGAGGGAGAACATGGAAGGATGTCTCAGGAGGTAGAAATGCCTCTTCCAGTGGTGTGGTACATATACCATGTACTACCGCAGTGTACAGCTTTGATAATATGTGTTACACATGAATGTACTAATAAAGTTTCTGATTATCTTCTCATTCTTCTACAGTTTCTCCTGTAGTAGAGGCCAATGAGTCATGGTGGTCACCTTATCCTGTTCTAATTGAGCCCTTCTCTTGCTGGACACCATTTGTGCCAGGCCTGCCTCTCTGGAGGGGGGCAGAGGACCCCATGATCACATAGTATCAGCTAAATAGGCTAGTGATGTTGGAGGTGTAGTGGCAGCTGCATGCCCACCTTACAACTGTGGAACACCTCCTGGCAATACTGGTTAAACCATACAACCTGAAGGCCTCAACCTGAAGGCCACCAAGGGCACAACTTTCACAGGATGTCAGCCATGAAGATGACTGATGTCTGTGTGATTTGGCCTTGGGGCTGGTTTGGCATCCATCATGCATCCTGCATTGTTGCCAATCCCTGTGTTACCCTGCCTTGTATGTCACTCCCCATACCCTGTTTGTTTTCAAGCTCATCACCATTTTTCCACCCTCTGTCAGTATGTTTCCTTCCATTATCGTCCCCATCTTTTATGTGAGCACCACACCTGTCTGTCTATGTCTGTGTTTTATATTTGGGTTGTATGCTTCTGCAACCTCTCCATTTCACTCTGTCCTCTTTACAACATTCCTTACAACTTTCCTCAGCTACTTTCCTCTTTTCATGTAAAAAAAGGAGCCTTTTCCACATAAAAAGTGTGTCCTTCTTCTCCCCTCCAGTTGTTATGTATGGCTACCATTGTGTATTTTCCTCAGCTTGTTATTCCTTCTTTACTTTGCTTTCTTTCCCTTTCCTCCATAGATATGCGACACACTAGTTGAAACTTTCCTGTGTTTACTTTCCTTGGTCAGTTTGCCACTGTGTATGTGGTAACAATGAGGTACTTCATAATGTGTGTGTGTGTGTGTGTGTGTGTGTGTGTGTGTGTGTGTGTGTGTGTGTGTGTGTGTGTGTGCCTCTCTTTGTCAGTGAACATAGCCCCATGTCCACTCATCATGCTCTCTGTGACATCCACCACTTGTGTCATGGCCACTCTACCTGCATAATACCAGCTGTCCCATAACATGGCTGTTGTAATTTCTAGTGCACTCTGTTTTGCTGACTGCAGGTGCTATGCAAGCTCTAATTCATATTTAGGCAGCCACAGGCCACGTTACTCTGTGGGATCCTCATTATTTAGCATTGTCCAGATGTCTATGAACCTCAGTCCATCAGTGGAATGGTACTAAAAAGTTAGAGAAGGAGGGCTGGAAATATAAGGAAACTGAAAACAGAGAGGCCTTCTTGACATTATAAAAAATGAGTGACATAAAAAGCATTAACAGTTAATCTTAACAGCTTGAAAAATTTTACTGTGTGTCAGTTCAAATCTTCGATGGTTGTAAGACAATAGAGCAAACAATGTTTGCATGATACAGTAATTAAATAGAGTGGTAAATTGTTACGACTGAAAGCATTTTGAACAGTGGAGGGCTATTCAATGTACATGGGTAGCAATTTTAATATGGCTTATGGATAAACAAAAAATGAAAATATTATTGTGGAAGAAAGGAGAATGTTATAGTTAGAAAACTACAGAAAACCAAGATTTTGTTACATTTATATACTGTTAACTCCCAGAGGTAGGCAGGCTCACTTTAAGAAGGTGAATCCATTTTTGCAGGACTGGTATGATAAACTGTAAGCAAGGAATTTTAATGTAACTTGAAGAAGATAAGAAAATGGATTAGAGGAGAGCTGAGAAGACTTTGTATGATACAGTGACATCTATGAAATTGAGAGACTTCATACAGTTGAATGAGATTTAGTTTTTTTTCAAGAAGTAAACTTTATTCAAGCTGCACAGTGTTAGAGGAAGTAGGAAGCACTGAGACCAAAGTATAAAACCAAACAATTACATAAATACTGTAAGCCACACCTTGCCTCTTAAGTAATAGATCACAAATAAAAAGCATACAAAAGTCAAAGTTCAAGGAAATAAAATAAGACAAAAAGTTCATCTAAAGAAATAATTCACAAAGTACATAGTAAATTAAGCCATCATTCTATTACAATCTGAAGAAAAAGCAGGGTTTCCAACACTCCAAAAAGTATTACCCTCACAAAATATAAGCATACCATACAATAACAAACAATACAATAAATGAACTAATATTTAACTGCTTTCTATTTAACACCATAAAAGTCATTTAAAATTGCAAGGTTAATGAGAAAGGTAAAAGGTGAATAGGAGTTATAAAGGGTACAAAAGATTTTTTTTTGTATTGGGTAATGGGCATTGTGAAAGCATGACAGGTAAAAAGTGGGATTTAAAATTCTTTGACCTTGGAGACTTACAGAATGAGTCAGAAGTAGAAACTAAGGGCAGGCAATCAGTGAGGATATTTTTGGAAGGCAATGATACAAAGGTTTTTTTTTTTGTTTTTTTTTTTGCAGTTGTAATTACATCATTGTGAAATCAGACTAGTGTTTGGTAGTTGGATAGGATGGTGGCTAGAAGTGAAAGTTAAAGTAATGAAATAATGAGGTTAGAAAAAGTTAAGAAATATGTGAGCCAAAGACAGTGGTTGTACATTCTTGGCCAAACAGTAGCACACAGTAATAGTGAAGGCATGGTAATAAAGTAAAGTGGGAAACAATTACTGCTACTGTTATTTAAGAAGAACGAAGTTGACTAGTCTATGTAACGTGCAAGCATGTATGACAGGGTTGGATGGAGGTAGCACATCCCCTTTTAAAAGAGAATGTGCATGAAGGAAATTAAAAAGAAATGTTAAGGATCAGAGAGGCGAAGTTAGTCACAAGGGTGAGTGATACATTCAATAAAAGTTCACAGTTATAATAATGAGACAGTTGGGTCTGAACTGGGTGAAATATGGAGAAGAGTGGGACACAATAGGGAAAAGAAATGTGTGAAACAACGAAAAGAGAAATTTATAAGGAAATGAGTGTGTAAGATGTAAGGAGTTATAAAAATAATGTACAGTTTTTATCATGTTAGGGGAATGAAAGTTACGGCTGGTAAAGAAGATTTCCAGTAGGAGTTACTGCACGGGAGAAAAGGTAGAAAGAAAAGGTAGAAACTACTTGTATCAGGAGGTGGTGACATTCATCTAAATGTAGACTATAATATTTTGGGAAAGTGTTGTACATAAGATTAATAAAAAAAATTGTGGGTATATTGAAGGAGTAGATAAGGGTGAGGATATGAGGGGGTGTCATCACTAGACAGAAAGAATGTGAAAAGTTATCAAGAAATGAACTATGCAGGGGTTTTGATCAGAGCAGACATGGTGCAGGCCTTTGTATAAGATTAACAGAACTATGGAAATTTATAGAATTGTTATGGTATTAGTAATAGATTACGGGGGCTGGCAGTCTAGGGAAGTTTATAAAAGGTTTAGCAAGATTCCTATAAGGAATGGTTTTGTTTGACAGTTGGCTAGAAAACTGGACTATAAAATGAGGGTTTGACTTCATTACTGTTTGCACTAGCAAACAGTAATGAAAGGGCTTTGTTCTCATGTAGCTCAGGTGTTTGTGTTACCACAGGGTTTAGAGAAGATAGTAACATAATATTCCCCATTTGCTTGGGGATCTAGGTTTAATCTGATCCAAATAAGAATAGTTTATAAGAGGGAAGAAGAGGGGGATATGATTGATTCAACCAGTTTTATATCTGACCCTGTCATACACAAATGCTGTGACAAAGTTGCGGAAATAGAAAAGAAGGGGCAAGCAAGAGAGATACTAGGGGTTAAGTGTGAAGTGTTGGGAAAACAGATGAATAGCAAGAGGTGAAGATACAAGAAGAAATGAAGAAGAGGCGTTGAATTTTTCAAAAAGTTAAGGCACAGCATATGAAAGAAGTAAATGAAAGATGGAGTAGTGTATAAGAATGAAGAAAATATATTTGGTTGAAATCTGAGCAGGAAGTATTGTCGTTAGATATGGTTCCTGGAGAAGGGAGATTAATTATTAGTAAGAATAATCCTCTGTGGCACTTTAATTGAGGCTAATACATAGATAATTACCAAACTGAAGAACAGCTGTGATATAAAAAAAGAAGAAAGAATGTGTTTGGTACAATGTGTATGACAATGGGTGGGAAAGTAAGGAAGAAACATGTTAATATGTATTTTTGACCTGTAAAATAAATGCTGCCATTTGGGTATTAATAGACCTTAAGCTTTAAAATAATATTTTGTGTAATGGCATAGAGATTATACACATGAGGTGGTGTATACAGAAGGAAAACAATTCATAAACATAGCAAAAAAATAAAAAATAAATAAAACACAGCAACAGCCACCATGGGACTCAAGTGCACAACAGACAGAATGGGGACAAAATTAGTATGAAAATAAGTCTACCACTAAAATGCACTGAAATTGGATTCCTGAGGGGTTGCTGCTTTTGGTTTCAACAAATGCAAACAAATTGAAAAACATTCACCAAAACTACCTTTGGTGAACATTAGAAGAATTTATTTGGAGGAGGCAAGCTTCCCTACACACCTCCATGGGGGCAAGCTTATATACCAACTCTCAGGTCACGCGACAGTGAAGAAAAAGGCAAACTGCACTGTTGACGAAAATAGTTTCAACAAACAGTGCTTGTTTTTTCTGCATTTGCAAAAACTATCTTTGCCAATCTGACATGATGCCCCAAAATCATGCAATTCATGAAGAACTAGAATGGCACACAGTGATGTACATGAAAGTGGACAAAAATGTACATTTTTATATGCTAAGAACAGAGGACATTACTGCAAATGCCATTGCCAAAAATAAATAATAAGCCCAGTATAATAATTTATATTATTGATGCCAATGCTGTTAGCACAAGAGAGGCACCCAGGCATCCAGTTGTTTACTGTCATTGTGCTAGGAGGTGCTTCAGTGTGCAGATCCTGTACACAGGTTTCACAAGGTGACAGGAGCTACACAGTTCCTGTATGGACAGCCAGATGTTGGAAGAGCTATGCTAACTTTATCAGTCAATGAAAGTGACAGGTAAAAGAGGGAGGCCAGTATGGCTGCAATCCATAGTAATAACTGTTGTGATCGTCTTGCCCACAGGAGCCTTCCAGGGACTCACAGGTAACACAACATGTATATCACAGTCATTTGCCAGCCACATCCTGCAGTAGGTTTTGGACTGTTTGCTGAAACATGTTACCTAAGTACATAAGGGTCCCCTATACCATGACAGAACTAATATTAACTCCCTCATAATGTGAGGTTCCAACTTGGTATGACACTTCTATACATCCTTAATGCAGTGGATGGTACACATGTAGCCATATAAAAACAAATATAGATTATGCACTGGCTTGCTTCAGTAGGCATGCATTCTACTTGGCTAGCTGCTGGGTGGTGTGTGACCACAGAGACCCCCATCATAGATATGTCTGCTTGCAACCCAGGGGAGCCACAGAATGTCAGTGTCTGGCATTCCAGTGCCCTATATCATGCATTTGAGTCTTGGCTGATGCCCATAGATGTTTGCTAGGTAATTATATTTATCCACTGGAGCCTTGGCTGCTGACCACCATACTTCTCACAATCACCTGCACATGAGAACTACAACCATGCCACTGCTATGGATGGAATATCATGAAACATGTGTTTGGGCCCCTAAAGATGCATTTCCGCTGCCTGGATAACTCTTGTGGAACATTTCAGTGCACACCTGTGAAAGCCAGTTGGATGCTTGTGGCCTGCTGCATCCTGAAAGATATAATGCTGGGTAGCATGTAGTCATGGCTAGAAGACAACATTGATGAGGAAACTGAGGATAAAAAAATCCACTACCACCAACCCCACCCCATAGTGCACAGCAGGTATAACAACAACATGCACAGCACAAACAGGATGCCTTAGTCACCCAGATCTACAGCTGAAGGTAAAATTAAACACCTGAAAGAATGTCTTCTTCTTCTTTTGGCTGCTCCCATTAGGGGTCACCACAGCAGATCATCTGTTTCCATTTCTTGCTGTCCTCTGCATCTTGCTGCGTCACACCAACCACCTGCATGTCCTCTCTCACCACATCCATAAACCTTATCTTAGGCCTTCCTCTTTTCCGGTTACCTGGCAGCTTCATCGTTAGCATCTTTTTCCCAATATACTCTGCATCCCTCCTTAGCACATGTCCAAACCAACATAATCTTGCCTCTCTGGCTTTGCCTCTAAACCTTCCAACCTGGGCTGACCCACTAATATACTTATTCCTAATCCTGTCCACCCTCGTCACACCCAGTGCAAATCTTAACATCTTTACCTCTGCCATGTCCAGCTCTGACGCCTGCCTTTTTGTCAATGCCACTGTCTCCAGCCCATATAACATAGCTGGTCTCACTACCCTCTTGTAGACATTCCCTTTCACTCTTACTGGTACTCGTCTGTCACAAATCACTCCTGACATTCTTCTCCACCCACTCCATCCTGCCTGTACTCTCTTCTTCACTTCTCTTCCACACTCACCATTACTCTGAACTGTTGATCCCAAGTATTTAAATTCATCCACTTTCGCCACCTCTACTCCCTGCATCCTCACCATTCCTCTATCCTCCCTCTCATTCACACACATATATTCTGTCTTAGTCCTGCTAACCTTCATTCCTCTTCTCTCTAGAGCATACCTCCACCTCTCCAGGGTCTCCTCCACCTGTTCCCTACTCTCACTACAGATCACAATGTCATCAGCAAACATCATAGTCCACGGGGACTTCTGTCTTATCTCATCTGTCAACCTTACCATCACCATTGCAAATAAGAATGTAATATGTATTATTACATAAAATAGTAAAATACAGTAGTAAAAGATAGCACTTTGAAGAGCAATGTATAGTAATGTACAAGCAGAATGGGAACAAGCAAATAGTGTGGTAGTAATTGTCATATAACAAGGGAATCAGTGTATAGTTTTCATAACTTCCCAAGCTTAATGCACATGGGGAGGGCTGTTATAGATTCCATGGTCACACAATAACCAAGACCTCAGTTTCTCCCATGTGAAGTGGCAATCCAAATCTCACTACCCCAGCTTCCACCAGATGCAGATGTCCACACTTAAGCTTCTCTCCTCCCCTACCATGCAAGCAACTTGACATGATACCCCTCACTGGCAGCAAGGCATGGACACTCACAGTCACAAGCTGAGGATCATTGAACCATGTGCACAGTGGCATTTATAGTGAGCTGGGAAGAGAGTTTACTTTCAGAGGACGTGGGACACATGCATAAGGGAAAAGGGATGCTGTGGGTGGCAGGGATACCACAGATGCAATGGTGCAGTGGGGAGATGGGGTAGCTGGTGTTTGCCTCAGACTGGTGTGCATGCATAACTGCTGACAGCATCTACACTGCTGCATGCAAACAGTGGTTTGTGCCATGTTGTTTAGGGTACAGCCTTACTATGTCATTGACACCATCTCAGCTGGTGCAGTATGGTAGTTTGTACCCCAAGAAAGTTAGTGTGACTCCTGTTAGACTGCACACAGGCTGCACTGGTTGCTCACTGTAGGATACAGTTCAGTGCATGCATACTTGATACAGAACAAAACTATGCCTGCAGGCTGTGTTACAGTAGCCATGTATGATGATCCAGAGATCTGCAGTAACAGCATGTCCAGCCCTGGCCGGTAATGCCCTACAAGGCAGGTGCCAGTGGACAGTCACTACCACAGATCTGAATATGGGTTGCTTTGGTGAAGGCACACTATCCATTTGTGTGTCATCTCCTTTGGATACAGGTGTAGCACTGCTATGTACAATTAAACTGTGTAGCTAAGGCTCCAACACCCTGACCTCCATGTGCTGGGTTCCCTACAGGTTCAGTGATGGCAGCCAGTGTGGGTGCCACATGTTGCCCTGCAGGGTAAACCCCATGGGTACTGTCATGGTCAGTTCCATGCACTCACCAGAGATGTTTGTATCAACAACTTCACTGTAGGTAGCTGTGGTTAGGCTATATATGACAGGGAGGGCCCCCCTGGTGCCTGCCTCAGTGTGGTAGCATAAACACCCCATGGCAGATGTAGGCATTTCATTGTCATATCTGGTAGCCTGCCCCTCTCTACCACCCATCATGGGAACAGTGAGGGGGAGGTGGAGCTGTTACTGACAGGACTGTCCCAATTCACAAACTTATGCTGAGATAACATAAGCATACATATCAGGTTGGACAAACATGTTGGCCACAGCAAATGTACAATCTTCTTCTTCATCTTTTGTCTTTTTCCCGGTTAGGGGTCGCCACAGTGGATCACCTATCTGCTCATGATTGGCAGTGGAGTTTTACATTGCCGAGGTGCCAGCCCAGCACTCAACCTTCCACAGAAGGCACACCTAGGGCCAATTTGGAGTGTCCAATCTACCTACAGCATGTCTTTGGGGTGTGGGAGGAAACCGGAGCACATGGAGGAAACCCACGTGACCACAGGGAGGACATGCAGACTCTGCACAGAAGGCACCCCAGCCGAGAATCGAACCAGAGAACCTCTTGCTATGAGGTGGCAACACTAACCGCTGCACCACCATGGCTGCCCTAGCAAATGTACAATCTGATATCCTTTTATTTTTCCTAGACCAGGATCCTGTGTGAAGGGAGAAATGAACAGTAATTAACACCTAGATATGGCATGATAACACTTATATTGTGTATAGCCAATACTGTAGTCAGCTGTGGCACATGTGCTAATCTAACCCTGTACATGGGGTGGGGGGCACCTCCCTAGTCCACCCTGGAAATTTGTGACACCTTTTTCTTCCTCTGTTAACAACATACCTAAATGGGAGTGAGCACACTGACAAGTGCAGTATGAAACACCTATGCTCTCTTTAACCTCATATCATGCAGGTCTGTCACCCTATGGGATCATTCCTTCACCATGCATCCATGATTGGCCACCATATTCTCATTTGTAGTAACCTCTGCCCTACACCTGTGTCTCTCATCTTGATTTCTGCTCCATCCCATCAGGATCTAGCTATCTTACCTGAGGGGTTCCAGGAGGATCTCCATCTTCTGCATTGTTAAATTTATGTTTAATTTTTTAGCATCCACTTCAAATAAACACATAGAAGCAATTGAACTGTATTGCATAGATATGTAGCATGATAGATTGTCCAGAAAACAATGCAGCAAGATGTTTCAATAATAAACAGTGGTGCTTATTGTGTAAGCTTGTCTAGTGATTTGCATATAAAACAAATTGTTGTGCTCAGAATTGCCCAGGCAATGCTAAACCCAATGCAGATGTGTTCAAGTCTGCTAATGAGATTTAAGTATAGTCTGATGTATATGCATACACACTGGATAAGGCATGAAAGTCATTATGAATTCTAATATTGCTCTACCATAATTTTCTGCTTTTATCGATCTCTTTTTCACCTTCCATAATTTTATTTTATTTTCATATTTTTTCCTTCCATCTTTTCTTGTTTACCACTTCCTTTCCCTTCTTCATATTTCCATATGTCTTCATACCTTACATGTAGCATTTTTCCCATCATTTACAAATCTCTTTCACCCACTTTATTCCTGAGAAAAATGCATGGATACTAAGTGCACTAATGGATTTTTTAGATTCGTGCCTCCTTTGTATTTTTGTTGTGTATCAACTCTCTTGTCAATGGATTCAACTCTAAACCCCAAATCAAATTAAAAAAAAGAATTCTAACATTTCTTTCTCCATTTAGAAATGTGTGCACCCCTAAATATCTATTTTTCCTAATACGTACACATTTAATGTGTATACTTTTTAATAAATGGCAGATTAAAAATTCTCCACCATGATATCATTATTTTTATTTCTTCCAGCATTATTTTTCACTGTTCTATTACATTTTATACTCTCCATATTTCTCTCCTAATACACTTATCTCCTTCATGTGATTACTGGTTGATCTCTTCTTCTGTCTTTCAGGCAGTGGAAGAACTGCCCACAGGTCCAGGTCTTCTGTCAAATCTTGATGACGTATGCATATCAATGTCCCCTGTCCTTCAGAATAATTCTTGCAAGCTATGGAAACTGGATTTTCTTTTTCTGAAAGGAACTTGACAGTATGAAGTACATAGTGAGTGTCCCACTGGCAGCATGCCCTGTGTTTTTGTATGTTCAGTCATAGTGGCAGCATATCTGGTACTTTATAATGCCTCAGTCACATTGACAGCATGCCCATTTTCGAACAATAGAACAGTTTTAAATTGGACCTCAGTGACTGCGGTTATGTAGTGAAAGCAATGCTACTTACTAAGCATGACTCCCAGATTACACTTCTCCAAAGTAATGTCGATGCTAGTTTTACTCAATGTTTGAAATCCAGATTTAAAGATTAGTTACTTTTTAAGACTGAATGTAGATTAAAGGCTGAATTGACCATTATGCTTAGATGTTTCTAGCCATTACTTGAAAAGAGCACATATGTAGTCCTGGGCCTATGGAGCAGAAGGGGAGCTCCTTGCCTACTACTTGGAATGGAGAACATTTATCAAGGCTGTAGTTAAAATAATGGGCAAATACAATAGTGAATTAGTTGACCTAATAATTAATGCTTTTCTTAAAACTACTTTGATTTTAACATTGGCCAACCCTGTAAGAGATGCATAGGTAGGTACAAGGCTAGCTGCCTTTGTGGGCCATTTTAAGCCTAGATAATGTTCCCTTAAAGTTGAGAATCAAACTTTGTACCTTGTATCTGTGAGGAAAACACCTTAACCATTATGCCAACACAACCCTTTTTTTCATATTCGACTCTGAGACAAAACTATATGTTAAAACAGTGGTACAGCATATCCAGCCCTTGTTATATACATTTGGCAAAGTTATTGCCCTAGTTATTTATGTCCTTGACACAATTTTTAGAGAAACATGAAAACTCAAACTAAAACTATTGAGTCAATTATAGGTTCATAGGTAGGTACTAGGCTATCGGCCAAGGACCTAAGTAAGCCTAGCTAACAAGGTTCCCTGGCTTACGCCACCCAAGAAAGTTATTTTCCTGTGCCCCTGTCGAGCAGAGCCACAGAAATGATCCCTGGGGTGTATTTCCTATTTCCCATCCACTCATCAAGATTTTTCTTGAAGAGTGTTAATGAGGAACTTTACTTGACATAGATGGATAGCTTGTTCCAGAGTATGGGAAGTCTCTGGGACAGGAATATATCCCTCCAGCATGTCCTGTTTATTGTGGTGACAACTTTAGGTCCCTAGAGCATGTAGCTCAGAGGGATTGGGATTTCTTTAGGTGTAGCATGTCCAACAGCTCTGGGTTTGACATAGCTTTATATGTTAGGCAGAGATCACCTTGGAGTAGGTGATATGTTATGGAGTAAAGTTGGAGTTTTTTGGGACGGTCAATGTAGGGCATTTATTTGAGGCCAGTAATCCTCTTTGTGAGGTACTTCTGTGAACTTTCCAGCAGCTGCAGATGTCTTGTGAGATACATTCCAAAAGGGGTGTTGTACTCTATAATGGGTCTAATGAATGTCGAGTAGAGGGGAACAATAACCTCTTTTTTCCTGGATGAGAACCCTTTTGTGATGAGGTGTGCCACATAGAAGGATTTCCTGACTACAGTGGCAATGTGCTTATCAAAGGAGAGACTACTGTCCACCAGGGTCCCAAGGTCTCTTATCACACATTTGGCATTAAGTAGACTGCTGCCTATGTGGTAGTTCATGTGTACAGAGTTTTTACCAAAGGGAATGATAATGCACTTTTTGGCATTGAGCTTGAGGCCATGGCTCTGACACCAGGCATGTGTCTCAGTGAGGCCCTTCTGCAGGATGTCCACATCATTTGGGGACTTGACTATTGCTCCTAGTTTGCAGTCATCTGCAAACTTTGTTAGCCAAAGGTCTTCTGTGTTAGCCTGTACTTCGGAGAAGTAGATACCAAACAGGAGAGGTCCCAGGACTGAACCCTGTGATACTTCACTTGTCACTGGTTTGAAGTCAGATTTGGAGTCTGCAACTTTTACAGTGTGGATTCTGTCAGTGAGCCAATTGGCAACCCATCTTGTGACATAGGGATTTATGCCTAGTTTAGTGAGTTTAGGTATGGGGGGAATGGTGTCGAAAGCCTTGGCGAGGTCAAGATAGGCTATGTGAACCACTTTACCCTCGTCTACGGCTTTGGTGACTGCCTCAAAGAAGGCAACCGGGCTCAGGAGGCATGATCTGCCTTTCACATACCTGAACTGGGTGGGGTCCAGAGTTTGGAGGTTATCAATGTCTTTGTTTATGAGTTCCATGATGATACATTCCATGGCCTTACAGACCAGGCTCGTCAGGCTAATAGGGTGATAGTTCCCGGGATCAGTAGAGGCTCCCCCTTTGTGGAGTGGGATAACTGTTGCTGTCAGCCATTCATTGGGCACAAAGCCTGAGGTGAGGCTATGATTGAACATGGTGCTTAGGTGGGGAGCCAGTTCATTCTGAAGTTCATGTAAAACACAGCCTGGGATGTTGTCCGGTCCCATGGATGTTGTATTTTTGGCTTTAGAGAGTGCAGCTTTTACCTGTGTAATTGTGATTCCAGGGACTCTGCATTCTTCCTGTATAGATATGGGCCCTTTAGGGGGTGAGAGGGGGATAAAATTAGCACTGAACCTATCTGCCAGGATGTTGGCAATATCAGTTGGTTCTCTAATTTTCGTGCCATTGTGCTGTAACTCAGAGCAGATCTGGGTGTTGCCATTGAGATTCTTGACATTGCTATAGAATGCTTTGTGGTTGTTCCTAGAATGAGTGGCAATTTTGTTTTTGTAGCTAGCTTTAGAGGATCTTATAAGGGATCTCAGCTTCTTACTGAGGCTGACCAGGGAGCTCCTCCACTCATGGGATTTTACTCTCTTTTGCAACAGTTTCTTCCTTCCATTGTAAAGTTTGATTATGGCAAGGGACCACCAGATTGGCTTCCTTTTTTGGGGGGATAGCTTCTTGGTTCTGTTTGGGATAGCACGATCCATGCACTCGTGTAAGTGCTTATAGTGTGCATTTGTGCAGGATTCAGCAGTCGTAACTGTATTGTCCATCTGCATGGGTGTCATGAAGTTTGCCACTTCTGTCTTAAGAAGCATGAAGTTGGCTTTGGAGAAAGTTTTTACTGTGGTTTCCTTAATGGGGTCTGGGGGCGGGATGTGGATATCTAGGGTGATCAGCTTATGGTCAGATCTGACCAACGAGGAGTTGACTTCAGGTGTGGAACACCAGTCACTCATGTTGGTAATGGCTAGGTCTAGGATATTGTTGTCCCTGGTGGGGGAGTGAATAAGTTGATCCAGGGCATTGGAATTTATGAATTCCAGAAAGCGTTGAGCGAAGGAGTTGGTACATGAGTAGTTTTTCCAGTTAATGGTGGGGTAGTTGAAATCGCCCATTATTAGGGTGTTTGGTTGAACCCTAATATTTTCCAGTATATCAAGAAAAGAGGAGTGGGAATCCTGGGGCATGGTGGGAGATCTGTAACAAACTACAATTTGGATTGCAGTTTTGCCCAGAGTTAGTTGCACTTGGATAACCCGGATGCATTATGCTGAGCAACTAACCTGGAGTTGTGGATATCCTTAATGAATATGAGCACACCTCCGCCTTTGGTGTTCCGGTCTAGGTTAGATGCCCGAAAAGTGTGGCATGAGTTATAGCCTGGTAATGCAGGGGTGCTCTCTGGAGCCTTGAACCAGGTCTCAGTCACTGCACATGTATCGATGTTCTCCATTTTAAGGAGTGCCTCGAAGGAGTGCATTTTGAGATTTAGACTTCTAGCATTGAGTGGGCGGCCACGGTGGTGCAGCGGTTAGCACTGCCACCTCACAGCAAGAGGTTCTCTGGTTCGATTCTCAGCTGGGGTGCCTTCTGTGCGGAGTCTGCATGTCCTCCCTGTGGTTGCGTGGGTTTCCTCTGGGTGCTCCGGTTTCCTCCCACATCCCAAAGACATGCAGTAGGTTGATTGGACACTCTAAATTGGCCCTAGGTGTGAGTGTGTGCATGTGTGTGCCTTCTGTGGAAGGTTGGGCGCTGGGCTGGCAACTCAACACCGTAAAACTCCACTGCCAATCATGAGCAGACAGATGATCTGCTGTGGCGACCCCTAACCGGGAAAAGCCGAAAGAAGAAGAAGAAGACTTCTAGTATTGAGTAGCATTACCCTCAGTTTTTGCTTGCCTGTTCCTGTTATGGTAGTGAATTTGTCATTTGAATCTTGCCTAAAAAAGTCATTATAGGGGTGGCAAGAGCCTTAGCCAGTATTCGGAATCCCAGGGGTGACAGGTGCAGGCCAGCTCTGGCAAAGCATTGTGGTCTGTCGACCATGTAATCCCAGGCAGACAGATACTGGATCCTCTTAGAATGATACTAGAAGCTTAGCCAATTGTTGAAGTCAATCATTTTATCCTTGTACTGCGGTATCATTCTGGGCAATGGCAGGATGCTACTCAGGGCTAGGGTCATACCTGCCTGGGCTACAAGATCGGAGAGCTCTTCCATGTCTCTTTTCATATAGTCCAGGGAGGTATGTCTCAGGTCATTCACACCAACATGGACAATGACAGAGTCATATTTGTACTTGTGTGGAATGACCTGAGAGCGTGGGTTATGTGGCGTATCCTGGCACCCGACAGGCAGCTGACAGTAATCTTCTCCTTGTTTAGCCTGGTGAGTGGGACATCAGTGTACCTGACTATAGAGTCTCCTATGACTAGTGTGTTGGGTGCATTGTTTTGCCTTATGGACTGTGGTTGAGTGGCACACTGAGTCTGTGGGCTATGTGCCATTTGGGTTGTGCTGGGGGGTGGAGGTTGCTTGCATTTCTGCTTTGGAGGTCTCTGTTGCTTGAGCAGATTATTATTGAGAGCCTCCGCAAACGTTTTTGTGTTTCAATGTGTGGATTTTGGTGGTGTAGGTTTAGTGGGACCATGTGATGAGTGTGGTGTGGTGCACGTGTTTACCTCTTCTTCTTGACTGTCAAGTTCAGTTTTGGTTGGAGAGGGCTTTACCTCCAGTTTAGCTAGATAAGTGCATCTCTCAATTGGGCAATAAGTAACATTTCTAACCTACACCAAGCTTGTGTGCCCTCTTAGTTTCTTATATATATATTTTTTTGAGTGACAAGGCTTGCTCCATTGAAAATAAGTGTCAATGGCTGAGCAGGTTCAGTTACTTGTGTACTTGAAAAGTGAGTTATGGCCATAAAGCATATACCAGATGTTTTATTATTGGGAACTACCTGATAAACATTGAAGGAAACTGACAGGGAGTTTGGTGGAATACCATGGCAAAAATGGTCAAGTGTTTATGTTTTTTAGATTTCACATTTAGTAGGATACAGTTGTGAAGACGACTGGTTGAATGAGATGAGGTAAGCAAATTCTGGACTCTTTGCAAACTAAAGTAATACTATATAACCCTTGTGTGTTCTGTATACCTAAATAATGTACATCCAGATGGGGTGATTTTAGACTGGAAAAGATTTGCATAAGCATATTTTTGGTATGGCAGGTATGTCAGCTTATGGAAAACAACCCAGCTATAAAGGAGAGAGATTTTATCGCACAAGCTCCTTGCACTGACTTCAGCAATTCTGATGGATTTTGGAGTGAACAATATGGGGGGGGGGGGTTGAACTTAAGAGAAGAATATAAGCAGTTCAAAAGATATGGGTCCAGGGCTGGGGTAAATAATGAGCTCAGCAGAAGGAATGCTAAGCCATTATGTGTATAGTTTCATGCAGACGTCTGCATAGCTGACTTCTGTAATGTGGCAGAAGCCATAAAACTTTTCTAGATAGTGCCAGAAAAGTTGATTAACAAACCAGGCTGACACGTATAAGAATAGGGGATTTATATGTGTCTCTGGTAGTATAAGGAGAATATTGTGCTTGGATCACAGCAATTTGTAGCAAGAAAGGCTTAGATATTGGGGTTGAATAAATGTGGATGGACATCATAAATTATAGAAGAGACTGTTAGATAGGTAATGCAACTTGTTAAGCATGCAAACATAGATGTGTTTGATATAAGATTGTTTGTATCACAGTTACTCAGGGTGCTCAGATTTACTGCTTGAGAGAGTAGCTGCTCATATTTTGTCACTCTGTCCCTATAGGAAGGATGTGCTATTGTACAAAATGTATGCCATTTTTTATTGTCCAAGCTTGCAGACCCTGGAAGAATACACACACACACACACACACACACACACACACACACACACACACACACACACACACACACACACATACACACTCATCTGTATTATATTATATTATATTATATTATATTATATTATATTATATTGTAGAGGTGGCGAAGGTGGATGTGTTTAAATACTTGGGATCAACAGTTCAGAGTAATGGTGAGTGTGGAAGAGAGGTGAAGAAGAGAGTACAGGCAGGATGGAGTGGGTGGAGAAGAGTGTCAGGAGTGATTTGTGACAGACGAGTACCAGTAAGAGTGAAAGGGAAGGTCTACAAGAGGGTAGTGAGACCAGCTATGTTATATGGGTAGGAGACAGTGGCACTGACAAAAAGGCAGGAGTCAGAGCTTGACGTGGCAGAGTTGAAGATGTTAAGATTTGCACTGGGTGTGATGAGGATGGACAGGATTAGGAATAAATATATTAGAGGGTCAGCCCAGGTTGGAAGGTTTGGAGACAAAGCCAGAGAGGCAAGATTACGTTGATTTGGACATGTGCTGAGGAGGGATGCAGAGTATATTGGGAAAAAGATGCTAAGGATGAGGCTGCCAGGTAACTGGAAAAGAGGAAGGCCTAAGATAAGGCTTATGGATGTGGTGAGAGAGGACATGCAAGTGGTTGGTGTGACAGAGCAAGATGCAGAGGACAGGAAGAAATGGAAACAGCTGATCTGCTGTGGCGACCCCTAACGGGAGCAGTCGAAAGAAGAAGAAGAAGATTATATTATATTATATTATATTACACAGATTGCTCTTTTTCTGAAGTGAAGTGAACTCACAATGAAAGTAATAAAGTAAGGGTGGATGTGTGGAGGACGGGTCTACTTCACTTGACCTAAAACTCATTTGACTGACTCTCATTTGACCGACACCAAAACGACCTGAATTTCAAATGACTGACAACTCATTTGACTGAATCTCATTTCACCGACAGCTTACAATGCTGACCACATACTAAATCTTAAACCATAGACATGCACACTTAGCACACCAATAACTAACTCTTTCCAGAACTTAAAAACTACTTACTTACCCTCTTAACAGAAACTGGACATTGTACAACCAAACTAGGAGGGGGGCTATGTCCCCCACCCACCAAATATATATACTAACTCCAGCCTCTCACCACAGTGGGGAAAAGGGCGTATACCTTTAACTTGTCTGCCTCTCTGCCACTACTGCTGCTGGGAACACAGAAAACATTTGTGAAATTACTTTAGATAATTCCCATAAAAATGTAAAGAGACAAACCCACATTTAGAAATGCTACAACACTACTTTCCACATGACTATCGGTATTCTGACAGTCAGCACTGTAAGTTACAGTAATTCTTTTTATCACAAGCAAGTCACAGGTGAAGGAAACACACAACAAGTCTATATCTTAAAAGTCAGTGAAATGAGAGTTAGTCAAATGAGTTGTCAGTCATTTGAAATTTAAGCTATTTGGGTGTCCGTCAAATGAGTCAGTCAAATGGGTTTTAGGTCAAGTGAAGTAGACCCATGGAGGACACACGGAGGGATTGTCATCCTTCAAAAGCAAAACTGTTTCATTAATTATTTTTTAATAAGTATAGAACTTTACAGGACCAAGCATTTCTGTATCAGGTGATTGATTATGACTGTTTTGGGGACTTACTGCTGAGAAATCTTGATCTAAGCATTGTGGTGTTGAGCAGATATAGTAGATTCACCTAGTTAAAGTTAAGGATAATTGCAGAAGCAGCTCACGTAGCAGCTGGATTGGGTCAACAGAAAGTAGATAAATATAGTGATATTTTGATAGGATGGTTAATTATTTGAAGTGTTTTTTAGACTGGAGGCTGAGTTTAAATTGGTTGGTAACTTAACATATGGTAATGAGAAAGGTTGTTAGGATTATTCATGCCTACTGTGCACTTTGGATAGAGGATAAGGCTTTATTTGTGGGTTAATCAACTGCTGCCAGTAAGGTCATACAGATATAATGAAGTATAACTGAATGAGCAAAAATGGACTTACTGTATATTAAGTCGAGATCACATTACCTCAGAGTATTCCCCTTTCTCTGAGGTAAAGCAGTCTCAGATATGCAGTGTTACAGCCTTCCACTTTGGGGGGAAGTGCGGCGGCTGTGGGGGGAGGTGAACTTGCCTTTGCAAAAAATGATTTAAAGAGCACAGTGATTTTCACAATTTGCTGTTTTCCCTTATATTCACTATTTATGTTTTTGTCATTTTGGGACTCAGTTATAGGTTTCAAAATGAAAGTAGGGAACCATATGGAGAGTTAGGGGGATGGGAGAAGCAGAGAGCCTAAGTGGCTCTATGAGATACAGTATAATTTCATAGGTGTGGTGTCTCTCTTATGTAAAAAACTGCTTATAAATTAAGCTAATTCTAGGTGTTGAATAGCAGAACACCTTACTTAAATGAAATTGCTTGCACTCCTTCCTAGATTGTATTGGGTAGAATGCTCTGCAGCTTCTGTTCAGGGGTAAATGTTAATGTTCAGTTCTAACATGAATGCAAGTCTTATCATCAGCTGGAATTTCTTGCAGTACTTTCTGGCCTTGTGCTAGGCAAGATGCATTACAGTTATATTCTGAGACAGGCCTTATGCTCAGTCTAATATAAATGTATGACACAGTGTAGTAGCCTATGCAACAATGACCAAATCAGGTGAACCTTGCTCAGAAAGGAAGGGAAGAAGTACATTATACAAAGAACCAAAACAACTAAACAGTTCTAGCATCACATATGAAAAACTATATCAACAGAATTTTAAGTTAAAAGCAGGCCATAACTTTAGTTATCAGGCATCCAAATACACCTCAAGACTAGTAAAACAGTATGACTGTCTTGAGCTACTCCAGATCCCAATAACTGTAGGTAAAATACCCTACAACATCATCGCTAGCTACAAGTCCCCCACCATGAACCAGGAGAAGCACACCACCTACCTGGACACTCGGCATACAACCAAACATCTTTGTCATGGGAGATTTCAACTATCCTTCCATCAATTGGGCAACTTACATGAGCACAAACATGATTGCTGTGAGGTTCCTGGAGTTTGTTATTCCAAATACCCTGGAACAGTTGGTTGGCACCCTCACAAGGGGCTCAAATGTCTTTGGCTTAGTGCTCACCAACATGGGGGGGGGTCACTGCACTACCCCCTGTGTGTTGCCTTCCCTGGTAAGGTCAGACCATAACTCTTGTCTCATTTGAGGTAAAGATAAGACCTGATACCCCACAGTAGCAAAAAAACTGAAACATTTCTCCAAAGCAAACCAGAGCCTATTAAGAGATGGTATAAAAAGTTTCAAAGCCCCTGCTAACATAGCCAAGAATAACTCCTAAGCAAAGGAGTACACAAATGCCCTATATAGCCACCTAAACAAATGTTTTGACTCATCTGTACCTGACAGGACCAAAACCAGGTCTTTCTGAAAAAAACAAGCCACCCCGGTGGACTATTAGAATAAATAAGTTATATAACAAAAGAAAGAAACTGGTATCTAAGAACAACAAGGAACTTACTCAACAGAGGAAGAATACCCTCCACAACTTGAACAAGCAAATCAGATATCTTGTAAAGTTCTCTAAGGCTAGCTATGAGTCTAAATTAGCATCCCTAGCTAAAGACAATCATAAGGCATTCTTTAGCTATGTCCAGAACTTAAAAAGGAATGCCCAGCTGTGTGCCGAACTTATAGTGGATGGTACCACTTACACTGAACCTGAGGCAATTGCCAACCTGCTAGCTGACAGATTTGTCAATAACTTCACCCCCCTTTCCCCATCAGCCATCCAGCCATACCCTAAAGCCTTCCTGGCACCAGTGCTATACCAGGTATCTCCAAAGAACAGGTCATACATGTGCTCTCCAAGGCCAAAAACATGGGCTCTATGTGCCAGTCAATATCCCAGGCTGCTGCCTAAAAATCTAAAACAAGGCCTAATGGAACCACTTGGCACCCTCTCTAACCATATCCTGAATACTGGCTTTGTTCCAATAGTGTAGAGAACAGCAACAGCAATCCCCTTGCACGAAAGGGATCCATCAGCTGACCCTGGGAACTATCAACCCATAAGTCTAACCAGCCTTATCTGCAAGGCCAAGGAAAGAATCATCATGGACCTTATCAACAAAGACATAGGTGACCTGCAAACTCTTGATCTGATCCAGTTTGGTTTCGTCAATGGTAAATCTTGATTATTAAACCTGGTAGACTTCTTTGAGAATGTCACCAAAGCCTTGGGGACAAAGCAGTACATACCACCTATCTTGATTTAGCCGAAGCTTTTCACACAATTCCCCACCCAGGAATCATTGAGAAACTCTCCCAGCTGGGGATTAACCCATACGTCATTAGATGGGTAGTCAACAGGCTCACTGACAAAACAAACACTGTCAAAGTTGGGGAGTCCAACTCCATCAGTAGACCAGTTACCAGTGGGGTATCACAAGGATTTGTGCTGGGCCCTCTACTGTTTGTAATCTATTTCTCTGAAGTCCAGGTGAAAATAGATGGCCTGTGGCTTACCAAGTTTCAGATGACTGTAAACTGGGTGCAATCAGAAAGTCCTCCAACTATGTTATATTACAGAAGGGACTGACACAGACAAATGATTGGAGCCAAAGCCATGTACTAAAACTGAACGCAAAAACATGCCTCATTATCCCCTTTGGCAAAGAAGTAACCCCTGCTAATTATGATATAGATAGCAGCCCTCTAAGTTCAAACCCAATGGTGTGAGACTTGGGAACACAGGTTGATAGGTTGGCAGAGACAAATTCTACACTAGCATCTGATGATCTTTATTGCCAGATGTAAGGAGAAGACCATCGGTACATTCAACAGACAGAGAGTATGTCTTGCAATTCTTAATCTGTTGTTGAGGTCATCTGGAGAATACAGGAGCTGTGTAGATTTTGCAAGATTCTCTTCATGCTGGATATTACTTCAGATCGTGAGATCTGTGATTGAAACTGTACGTGGACTTTTCACGAGTGTATTGGATTGAAGGTTGGATGTCACCATTCATGCATTTTTGAACCGGACTTTATGGACTGAATTTTGCATAGTTATTTTTAACAGTGAAAAGAAGTTTTGTCTGGACATTGGGAGAGGGTAATTTCAGACTGACGAATGAGGATTTACATCGTAGGATGTAAGGAGTGGGCCATTAGTACATTCGCTTGACGAAGAGTGTGTTTTGCAATTTGATTTTCAATCTGCCATTGAGGTAGACTGAAGAACACAGGATTTGTGCAGATTTTGTAAGATTTTTCTTCATGTTTTATATCACTTCAAATGGTAAGACCTGTGAGTGATACTGTACGTGGACTTTTCATGAGCACATTGGATTGAAGGTTGGATATCATTGTTCACGTGTTTTTGAACTGAACTTCATGGTTTGTTTTCTTCACATAATTATTTTCAACAGTGAAAAGGTGAAACTGTTAAAAAAAAATTTCTCATGCTGTATTAGACTTTTTGATACTCTGCATCTGCTACTTTATATATGATACATTGTTTTATATATACATATATTGTCTTTTTGTATTGCATTTAGCTGTATCTAATAGCTTTTGGCTGTATAATTGAACAACATGGATTTGTTCGAACATTTGAATGGTTTGTCAGCAGATAAGGATGACATTCAGGCCTTTGTGCATACACCTGAATTGGGGACAACCATGAGTGACAAGGCTAGTGATTCAACTATTTCATGTACAAATGTATTTGAAAAGTTGACAATAGCTATGAAAAAATTATGATCTAATGTATGGCATCTTAAACTATTTAAGGCATATAAAGCTAAGTGTCTAACCCCACAGGTTCTTTGTATATATTTGGAGCATCTAGTTAAAAAAAAGTGATAACATTTTGTTAAGGGAATGGGGTGAAACTCAACAGGCAGCATCTATGTCTTTTGCTAACATTCTAACTGCTTTCCATGAACGTAGAATAGCCAAGATAGTCACAGAAGTTTCTAAGCTGTATGATGAAGCCACAGTATTTGAAAAACATGTTTTATTTAATGTTTGTTTTTCCTAAACTGGTGATAGATTTAGCTGAGGTTGAAAAACAGCTTAAAGAACGTAAAATCAGAAAATTCAATAGAGATTTAAGAGATTATTCTAATGGCAAACCATTTAGCAAGCAAAAGGTTGTTAAATTTTCTAACAATGACCAAGGGTACATGCAGAATAAAAGAAACAGAAAAAAGTCTATTCTCAAAAAATCTGCAAATTTGGCTGAAACATCAGGTGAGGATTCTTCCTCAGCAACAGACACAGATGCTGAAAATATACAGGCCTCTCCAGCAGGAAGAAAAGAAATATTGACAACCCTCTGGAGCCAGAAGAAGGGCCGTATGAAAACATAAAGGAAACACCAACATTAGAGACACTATTACATCTCTTAGCTCCCACTTAGATACCAATTTTAATGTGCACATTTCTTCTGTGCAACTGACAGACACTGAGGCAGATTCATTGAATAAAGGGTTAAATTTTGTGCCTAGTTATTTTGTTTCTGAGGATGCTTTTGCTCATGATGTTGTCTCTTTTTGTAGACAGTTAAATCTTAGGTTAGTTTTTATAATAATGCAAAATCCAATGATAAAGAGGAAAATGAGTTTAGATTTAGAAATTCTAATTTCATGCCCCCAGTTAACAAGTATGTTGTGACCTTCCAACAGCGAGTGCTCAGAGATTTACATTTTAATTTTAGACCTCACGTTGAGGTCACTAAAAATAATCTAAGTCACAACAAGAAGCTTTAAACAATTTAAAAAAATAATAGATATGTCGTAATCAACACAGCAGATAACGGAGGTGCTGTAGTTCTTTGGGATTGGGCCATGTATTTGGTAGAGGCCCAAAGACAACTTTTAGATCACCATTTTTATAAAAAGTTGATGTTGGATACCATCCTAAAATTTAAGGCAGACATAGATACATTTTTGCAATTAGCTGTTGATGAAGGGATTATTACCAGGAAGGTTCCTTTCCATTTAACAGTCCTGGATACTGCTTAACAATATCTTTATATGCTTCCTAAAATTCCCAAAGCATTTACTCATCCACCAGGAAGGCCAATAGTGTCAGGTAATGGATAATTAACAGATCCCTATCAGAGTATCTTACGAGATATTTACAACAATTGTTAAAGGGGGCATGTTCTAGGATCCAGGACACCACCCAATTTTTTAATATAATACAGGATATGCTGTTGGAGCAAGGTTGGTACATGTGTACACTGGATGTATCTGCCTTGTATACCAATGTACCATATTGGGCTGGACTTATGGCACTTGAATATAACCCTGGAATTAATACATTTCTTCTCTGTTTGATAGAACATGTGCTCACCAAAAATGTTTTTAATTTTAACGGTGAGTGCTATTTGCAACTTAATAGTACAGCATTGGGACATTATTTTGCCCCACTTTATGCAGACTTGTTCATGAGTTATTTGGAACAGCAAATCATATATGATGTTAGTCGCAATTTATTTCTGGATGCAATAGATATATGGCGCAGGTACAGTGGATATAAAAAGTTTACACACCCCTGTTAAAATGCCAGGTTTTTGTGTATAAAAAAATGAGACCACAATAAATCATTTCAAAACTTTCCCCACCTTTAATGTAACCTATAACCTGTACAATTCAATTAAAAAACAAATCTATTAGGGGAAAAAATATAAAAAATAAAAAGTACAAGATGCTGGTTGCATAAGTGTGCACACCCTTAAACTAATACTTTGTTGAAGCACCTTTTGATTTAATTACATCATTCAGTCTTCTTGGGTACACACCTGCCATCAATTAAAGAGAATCTGATTAACCCCAAATAAAGTTCAGTTGTCCTAGTAGGATTTCCCTGACATTTACTCAGTTGCCTGCTACAGCAAAAGCCATGGTTCACGGAGAGCTTACAAAGCATCAAAGGGATCTCATTGTTGAAAGGTATCAGTCAAGAGAAGGGTACAAAAAAAATTTCCACAGCATTGAATATACCATGGAACACAGTGAAGACAGTCATCAAAAAGTGGAGCAAATATGGGACAACAGTGACGTTGTAAAGAACTGGATGTCCCTCCAAAACTGATGAAAAGACAAGACATAAACTGGTCAGGGGGGCTGCCGAGAGACTTACAGCAACACTGAAGGAGCTGCAGGAATTTCTGGCAAGTACTAGTTGTATACTACATGTGACAACAATCTCCCGTATTCTCCATATGTCTGGACTATGAGGTAGGGTTGCAAGACAGAAGCCTTTTCTTACACAGAAAAACATCCAGGCCTGGCTAAAATTTGCAAAACAATACATCGAGTCTCCCAAAAGCATGTGAGAAAACATGCTATGGTCCGATGAGACCAAGGTTGAACTTTTTGGCCACAATTCCAAAAGGTACGTTTGGAACTGAGGCTTTAGTTAAGGTGAAGGGAATTAGGAACAGATCCAGATACCAGTCACTTTTGGCTCAAAACCTTCAGGCATCTACTAGAAAGCTGAAGATGAAGAGGAATTTCACCTTTCAACATGACAATGACCACAAGCATACATACAAATCAACAAAAGAATGGCTTCACCAGAAGAAAAATGAAGTTTTGGAATGGCCCAGACAGAGCCCAGGCCTAAATCCAATAGAAAATCTGTGGGGTGATCTGAAGGGGGCTGTGCACAAGAGATGCCCTCACAATCTGACAGATTTGGAGCACTTTTGCAAGGAAGAGTGGGCAAATATTGCCAAGTCAAGATGTGCCATGCTGATAGACTCCTACCGAAGAAGACTGAATACTGTAATTAAATCAAAAGGTGCTTCAACAAAGTATTAGTTTAAGAGTGTGCACACACAACACAGTATTAGCTTAAGAGTGTGCACACTTATGCAACTAGCATATTCTATGTTTTTTTTTATTTTTTGTATTTTTCCCCTAGCAGATTTGTTTGTTTTTCAATTGAATTGCATAGGTTATAGGTCACATTAAAGGTGGGAAAAGTTTTGAAATGATTTATTGTGGTCTCATTTTTTTTATATCACAAAAACCTGGCATTTTAACAGGGGTGTGTAAACTTTTTATATCCACTGTACCTGGATAACTGTTGGATGGTGCGGAAGTCAGATCTGACATATCTGACTAAATTTATTCAGTATCTCAATGAAAAGAAAAGGGGCATATAATTTACTATACAACATAATCTCACTAATATAACTTTTCTGGATGTGGCCTGAATTTGTCCATAACAGACTTAAAAGGAAAAAAAGTCATGGGTATTCAGAACTGCCATATAGCTGAAACACCTGATGTCCTTAAAGGGTAATTTGTATATATCCCGTATTACCTCTAATACAAGAGGTTTTAAGGAATCACACAGTGGAAAATCTACATTGGCTGGGTTTTTCTTTCGGTTTTTGCTGATTGTTTTTTCTGTGTGACCATTTTACTCATTGTTTTATTTTGTTAGTTGGGATATTTTGCAGACACCCTAATGGTTATGGACATCAGCTGGGTACGACAACCCTGTGTTTCCATATGCTAGCCAAACAGTCCACTTATGCTGTGCTGACGAGGCCATAAGAAGGTTGAAACATGCATGTTTACAGCTAGTGAGTTTGGCTTTATTTGCCTGAATTTGTCCATAACAGACTTAAAAGGAAAAAAATCATAGGCATTTCAGAACTGCCATATAGCTGAAAAACCTGATATCCTTAGGGGGTCATTTGAATATATCCCATTTTACTAATCTGCATAATGATTTTTATCTATCTATGTAACAACCTTATTTATGTATTAACCTTTTTTAAGAATATATGTGATTATATTGTGATCTGTTGCTTTAATATGTTTGATAAATTAATTGTTTAGCAATCCTCATTGGCTGACTTGATTTTAAATTCATTTATAAACTACTGGTTTTGCTATGAACTATTTTGAAGTCTGAAGAAGCATTGTTAAAACGTGAAAGCGCTAACTATACTGCAGTTGAATAAAGTGTTTTTTATCGGCCGTGGTGAGCCTCATCTGTTTTTTTGGTTCTACAAGTATTACTTCTGAAGAGGCTCTCTATCCAGGACTGTTTGTTTTTACTTGAAAATATCCCATGTTACCTCTAATACAGGAGGTTTTAAAAAATTATTCAATGGAAAATGTAGCTTAGCTGGGTTTTTATTTTGGTTTTTGCTGATTGTATGTGGATATTAAGAAAAGGGATGATGGGATTTTAGAGAGTAGTGTTTGTTGGAAATATCCTCAGTTTAACACTCTGTTAATGCTACCAGTTGTCATCTTCAACATATTATATGTAACATACCCAAATCCCAAATTTTAAGGATCTGTAGAATTTGTTCTTCGGATGAAGAATTTGTTCAACAATAGTTAGACTTAAGTAAAAGATTCTGTGATGGGGATACAAAAGGAATGATATCTTGAAGGTTTGTGATTCAGTTAAAGGTTTTAGACAGGTCTTCATTATTACCTTACAAGTGTGACACAATTAAAAATAATACATTAAGGGTGATTACCAGTTTTGGACAAAGTACTCCTTTTGTAGGATCCTGGTACAGAGACATTGGGACATACTTTTGTCAGACAATACACAAAGTGAGATAATACCATCTACATGTTCATTTTCCTTTCACAGAGGGAAATCTGGGAAAAATATTTAATTATTATAAGAGGAAGTCTAATCAGACATTTGAACAACCAATATTGGCAGTGACATACTTACAAGATTTCAACCATGTGGACATTGTCCTCTGTGCAAATATGTAGTAAAGACCAAAAAATTTACAACGAAAAACGACCCCAGATATTTTTAAAATGTATGTGTTCGGAAATTGTAGTTCTGACTGGGCAGTTTATGTTGCTACATGTACATGTTTTGCATTTTATATCGGACAGACATCTCATCCTTTCAGAACTCGTATTTCTGAACATGAGTGACATTAAAAACAAACTTACATCTAATGCATTATTTAAACATACCAAGAAACATTCAGCTGCAAAATTTACCTTTGTTATAATAGATAAAACATCACACAATAGAGTAAATAAGTTAGGATGGCATAATATTTTAAATAAAAAAGAAAAATCTTGGATTATCAGACTGGGTGGATTATTTTCACCTGGACTGAATGACTATTCATAATTTATCAATGGGAACTGGGCTCACATGATTGCAGAGTAAATACGTTAGTTTTGTGTTTGTATACATTAGATACATTGATGAAGGCAGTTTTTACCAAAAAACGGTCTGGATTATTTTCTATTTTACGATGAGTAAGATGAATATCAAACAATAAATCAATGGATTCCAACTATGACTATGGTGTGTGCTGTCTTAATTTTTTTGAATTTGTGTATGCTTTTTGGCCATTGCACTTTGCTGTACATGCAGAGTGTAGCTTTGAACACAGGTTGATAGCAATCTAAACTTCAATCACCATTTGTCCATAGTGATAAGAAAAGCCTTCTACATTGTGCATCTCATAAATAAGGGCATTACATCCAAGACTATGGAGGTTATGACTCCACTGTACTCGACCCTTCTCAGACCACTAATTGAATACAATGCTCCATTTTGTATGTACCTCACCTGACACCTGCAGAAACTGGACAGACCACATAGGTTTCTAACCTAGAGTATCCATGGCCCCCAAAACATGTCATAGATGAAAAGGCTGAAAGCCTGTTACTGTACTTTGTATCATACAAGCTGCTGAGACGTGACCTGTGCCTGGCCTACAGAGCCGTCTCTGACCCTGCCCTAATGGAAATGCTCCACATCCGCAAATCAAATAGGACAAGAGTCACTAGCTCCAGGGATCTCAACCTAGCCTGTGGCATTAAGAAAACATATTGGAGAGACAGATATATCTCCCAGAGATTGCTGCTCCTCTGGAATAACCTCCCACTTCATGTGAATCAGAGCTTCTCAATAACTCTGTTTAAGCACAACCTTGACAATTGGATGGGTGATGGTAAATTCACCCTGGGGGTGACACCTATATATGTCATGGACAGGAGCAGTTGGTGCTGATCATAGAGTCGGTTTGCAAGTAAAGACCATCTAACTACTGTCAGTTAGGGTACATTTTTTTTTTTACATGGCTAGGCTTGTAAAGGCCCTAGGGCCATTAGTCTAGTAACTTCCTATGAACCTATGAACCTATAAGTGTAACACATCAAGCTATGGGTACTATAATTGCAAATACAGTCTTTTAAAAGGATTCAGAATGCTGACTGTGGTACTTCATACAAATGTGGATGACATTAGTGTAAATACACCAGGTATGGATTGGAAGAAGCCTATGTAATAGCAGTGTAATTGGCTCTTTCATTAGGTTTGTAAGTGTTAGTCACAGAGTGAGACAAGCCTGTGGGAAGTGGGTGTGCTGAAAAAGGTGAACTGTTTGATATGCATAGTGCCCTGTCCAGGAGAAACCTTGCAGATGCTGACATATGTGGGTGATAGAGTAGGATCTGGCCATTATTTAAATCGTCCCAATAGCTTGAAAATGCTGAAAATGAATTGGTTAAAATATGACCTCAAGACATTGTGCTTTTAAATACTGTGTTGAATATCACTAGTAATTATTTATATAGGCAATCTAAACTGCATAACATCCACAGATCACTGTTACTAATAATCCATATAGTTTAAAAGCATCTGCTTAAAAGGGTTGTGAGATATTGATTTCATACAACTATACTTAAAATGTGAATGTTTAAATGAGCTGATGACCCTGTGTCATAAAAGTATGTCTGCACTGTTTTACTAGAAATAATGCCTAGAAAATCCCATTTTGCTATACCTTCATCCCAAACATTTTTTTTCTGTTTACATTATTGACTTACACATTTATTTACTACATTATTTTTTAAAATCTTTTTATTAATTTTTTTAATAATGCAATACAAAATGGTAACAGACAATGCACAACCAAAATAATAAAAGTAATATAGATTTATATACAACAAACAACTATTTACAGATATGCCTTATGCCCAACAAAATAAATAAGTTAACAGAGATTAAGCTAGAAGGATATCAAATAAAGTATCCCAGTATTCAGTAAAGTGTGTACTAAGTCTTTGGGTGTATTTCAGATATTTGTGGGCAAGTAGGTGTTTGGTAGCAAGTTGTTTAAATGCATCCCAAGTGAGTAGAGATCTATCCTTCCAATTAAGTGTGATATAAAGTTTGACAAGGGAAAAGAGTGTTATTAAGATACAAGTATGAAGTATGGATAATCCTGTAGAGGGGATGTATAATATTGTGAATTTTCAGGACAAAGTCATTTTTTCATATCCCTTTTTTTCCAATTGTACCCTAAGGGAGCACCAGAGTCTATAAGAGCATTTGCAGCTCAAAAAAATATGAAGCAGATCAGAGTTGTGATTGGTACAATGGGGACAGAGGGGAGAGAAGGAAGGGTAGATTTTAGAAAGTATAGCAGGGGTAAGATATGCTTTGTTTAAGATCATAAGTTGGGTATAGTTACGTTTTTTAAGGGGATTAGGAGAGTTGAATAGCTTGGGAGATTTGGTTAGAGGTAATGGAGGGATCTTGGCCTTTCCAGTAGTTTGAAAACATTTGATCATTTTGGCTTTGGATAGAAAGAATAAGTTTGTATGAATAAGAAATTATTTTCTTCTTAAGTAAGATGAGGTTCCATATGTATTTTCAGGCTTTAATATCATTTAGATTTAGAGAAGTATCTTCTAAAGTATTATAACACAGTACAAGGATTTGTCTCAAGATGATTGTATAACGTTTGGATAAAGACATGTGTAGTCTTATTTCGGATAATGAATTATTTCTGAGAGAAAAAGAGACCTGCTATAGTTAACTCTCTGATAAGGGGGTATTATCAAGGTTAATCATTTTGTTGTTCAATCTAAGGTTGGGGTTGAGGTGGAAAGTTTGCAGGGTATTGAAAGCAATGGACAGTTTTAGAAATTTGAAAATCCTCTGAAGAATAGTTAAACAAGCTAGAGATTTGCTACAACAAAATCGCCAAATTCGCCACAGGGGCATCCTACCGTAGTCACCACTGTCTCTCACTTGCTGAACTGGGCTGGCTTGAACTCCCTCATCTCCTTCAATGGTATCAACTCTCTCTCGTCCACAAACTAGTAAACCATCCACTAAATGTCCCATCCCTCCAGAATCTACTCCAACCCTATCGCACCACCAGACCACTAAGATCCAGCAACAAAAATCACTTGCAGATCACTAAAGCCAATAACTCTGCTGGTGAAGCACTATTCTCTTGCACCATAGCCAAATTATGGAACTCCCTCCCACCCACAATTACCTCCATACCATCATGCACCCATTTCAGAACTTTACTAAAAGCGCATTTAAAAACATGCTGGCTATGCCCTTGCAACTCCCACTCTAATATCACCCACCCCATCCAGCCACTACCTTTCTTTCCACTCCACTAACTACCTTGATTATAGCAAGCTCAGATGCTCATAAGCCTATTACTTATTATACAGCAGGAACTTCTTATTGTAACATTTGTTAATGTCTATTATGTACTTCACAGATAAAGATTCTAGTTGTCTACTGATGTACTATGTTCTTCATCTGTAAATATGTTGTAAGTAATTGCTATGTTAAATTGTTAATTGCTATGTAATCCAATGTAACTACTGTCTGTTTATTTTAACTGTGGAGCTTTTCTCCCCGGGCCTCCACTGAAAATGGACCTATGTCCAGTCGGACAGTCCCGGTCAACAAATGTAAATAAATAAATAAATACAAATTTTATCCTTAATGGTTGATAGTAATTTGAAGTTTTTTAGGTTTTCTGTATTCAGAAAGGGGAAAGATTTGGGGTTAAAGCTGAATGTTTTAATATAGTTATAGTATAATTTTGCCCATGTAGGAGACCAACTAGATGAACTGGGAGCATAATGAGATACTGCTACTATCTTGCTACCATTGTTAATACTGTAATAAAGTTTGAAGTCAGGTAGACTTAAACCATCCTTGTCTTTTGGGACAGTTAGTCTATTGTAGCTAATTCTAATTGATTTGGGGGACCATAGAAATTTGGAGGAAAATGTGTGGAGCATTTTAAAAATGTTGTTGTGAATTATTATGTTAGATACATTGAAAACATAAAGTAGATGAGGTAGGGTGTTCATTTTGATTATAGCAGTTTTGGCGAGAAGTGGGAGGTGTAATTTTGCCCATCTGTTCAAATCTTGGATGTTAGATCGCAGTTTGGAGATATTATTTGAATAGCTTTGGTTGGGGTCTTGGTGAAAGGAAATACTGAGATACTGTAGAAAATCATTAATTTTGGTTTGAGAGGGGGAGGGCAGCTAGCTAGCCGGCAAAAAGGGTTCAGGGGAAAGATGGTTGATTTCTCTAAGTTTAGTTTATAGTTGGAGAATTTTGAGTATTTATCTATTGAGTCTAGTATGTTTGGAAGGGGAGAATTGGGAAGGCAGTAGTACAGGTTAAGGTCATCAGCAGAGGCTGAGAATGGAATTTTAGTATTGAAGAGGATGGGAATACGATGAAAGTTTTTTTATGTGATTAACAGAAAAAGAGGTTCAATATAGAGATTAAATAGGTAGGATGACATTGGGCACCCTAGTCTAGCTCCACTTTTAATGTCAATTTGAGAAGAAAGGCTGTTGTTGATTTGTAAGATGGTGTGGACATTGGAGTATAGAGTTTTAATAAATTGTCTGAAAGCTGGAGGAAAGTTGAACCTAGGGAGAGTAGATAAAAGAAAGTCTACATTCAATCTGTCAAAGGTTTTAGAGGCATCAATAGCCAGAGTATATATAGGGTTATGATTAGTGGTAGAAAGAGTTAAGAGGGCATCAAGTAAAATAGTGTGGTCAAAGGTTTGTCTATTCTGAGTGAACCCTGATTGTTCAGTGGAGATAATGGTAGGAACAATAGGTTTAATTCTGTTAGCTAAGATAGAAGCATAGATCTTCATGTTGAGGTTAATAAGAGGGGTGGGTCTATAGTTCCAAGGGTGTTTAAGATCTGCATTGGATTTAGGGAGGAAAATTATTTTGGAGGCATTTAAGTGTAAATCTTTTATTCCATTATGGGTAATGTAGGGTAAATAGGTAGAGAAGGAAGATAGATATTTTTTGATGAAAAGCTTTGTAGAATTCTGTGGTAAAGCCATCCAGACCTGGGGCTTTATTAGGCTTAAGCTTGTTGATAGCCATGACAATTTCTTGTTGGGTAATGGGAGATGATAGGCTGGTTTGTTGTTCAGGGATAAGTTTAGCGAAAGTTAGTTGGTTCAAGAAAGTTTCCATATCTGATTTATTTGAGTGAAGGTCAGGAAAACTATATGAACCTCTATATATTTGCTCAAAAATGTCAATTATATATTGGTTTTTATGGTAGCTCTTACCTTCATATGTTATTTCTGTCATACTTGGAGACAGTTTGTTTTGGTTGATTAATCTAGCAAGGAATTTTTGAGGGCAGGTGGGACCACTCCAAGTAGTTTGTTAGAATCCTTATTTTGTGGAAAGACAAGTTGTTATTACTGAGGTACAAAAGCTTTTTCTGTAGATGGATTAATTGTTTTTCAGAAGTAGGATTGAAAGTCGATTGAAGGTGGGTCTCAAGCTTAATTTTATTTTTGATAGATGATTCTTGGGAGAAGTACTTTTTTTTATAATAAGATGCTTTATTGATGAGAGTGTCTCTTATCATGGATTTAATGGAGGCCCAATAAATATCAAAGGGTAGTTGGTTGTGTTTGATAGAGGTCAAGGCTTGGTCAAGGGTACCTTCTGTGTCCTGTAGAATCTCTTTGTTGTTTAATAAATTAGGGTTAAGTGCCCAGGTATGGCCTCTATTTTTGATCATTGGGTCTTTGGGCCAGTCAATATTTAGAGTAATTTTAGAGTGGTCTGAGAAGAACCTGGGTTCAGTATTAAATAGAATGTTACAATTGAGGAGGATATTACAGACAAGGAAAAAAATCTACCCTGGACCACATCTTATGGCAATGTGAGTAAAAAGTGAATTTAATATTGGGGGTGTTATTGGACTGAGAAGTACAGGGATCAAATAAATAGAAGTCATTCTTGAGTTCCATTATGTCTAAGGAAGCATGGTTATTATGTTTGGTTTAAGTGTTTGTTCTGTCAGTTAGTGGATCTTGAATAGCATTCCAGTCTCCACCCAGAGTGTAATAGTGGTAGGGAAGGAGGAGAGGATTTTGAATATAGCCATGATAAATTCATGTTGTTTGGTGCAAGGGGCGTATACGTTCATACTATAGAAACCATGTTAATAGCATCAAGCAGAAAATGTATGGTAGGTAATGACAGCAGGTATAATTTTGTCAGTGACCCAGTTCATTTTGAGAGGAACTGTTATAGGTCAGTAGCTGTTTAGTGTAAGTGGGTGAGCCTACATGGACATAGAATGTATGATTGTTCTGCAACAGATTCATGGGCCATGCTCAAAAAACAGGAGTGAAACATATCAGTTTAATAAGCTAGGTGTATTGTATCTGTGTTTAAGATCTTCTTACAGTATGGAGACACTATGATATGAATATGTTAAGGGCTGTACGTCTTGCCCATGTTAATGTATCCTTTGTATGAAAAATGTTGAGAACCACTGATAAACATATATTAATACAAAAGCCATGAATTTGTAGAAAAGGCAGTGCATTTAATTGTGGACTGCCTTGAGAATAAAGGTATTAGAATTGACTTAGTTTATGATAAGTGAAATCAGTAGTAACAGTAATATAAGGATATGTACAAAAACTGAGAGGGTTAAACCATGTTGAATATAATAGTATAACTTAACATCCTGAATGTAGCCTGCAAAGGCTACAGAAAACTAGCAACTAACCACATAGTATTTACGTAACTGTAGGGTTGCATACAGAGTAGATATGAAGTCCTGTGCATTAACATCAGCAGTACTGATTCTAGATCAAGTAAAACAGCAGTGATAGACCAAGGATGCTGGGGAAAAAAAACAGAATCAATTATTCTTGATTTCCTCAGTAAAATCTCATTTGAGGATGATTCATTACTTAGAAGTGAGGCAGCAACCAAAAAAAAAAAAACAAAAAGATAATTTTAAGTTTCATTCTGTAAACCATGTTTTTAAGGCTGGAGCCCTTTAAGAGAGCATTGCAGTCTGGGTAGGGAGGTCAGAGTTGACTAAAACTAAGTGTTTTTGGGCTTACCCAGGGCTGTAGAATCAAGGAGATTGTGGTATGGAGCAGAGCAGATCAGCGGTTCACACATGGAAAGAAGTGCTTTGGACGTCCATAAAGCTGCTGTTTGGCTGTGGCAAGTGCTAGAATGGATATTTAAGCATTAAAATCACTGATTATAAAGTCAGAATGCAGTGATTCGTGTTGAAGTATGTAAGTAGCAAACAGTTATTAAATTCAGCGTTTTGATGTATTTGCTTCAGGAATAGTTTTAAATACGTTGAGAAAGGTTGATTTAGCTTCTTTTACACTGGAGATTGCATATTTGGAGCCTTGGTGATAAAAAGAAAGGGTATGGGGATATTTCATATGAAACTTGACTAGATTCTGTATCAGGTAGGCATAGAAGGGGGATAGTTTCTGCCTTTCTTGTTTAATTTGTAGTGGCAAGTCTTGATTAAAAAAAAGATTTTAGCTCCATTCCAGGTAACTGATTTCTTTTTTTTTTTTTTGCCAAAGTAAGTATTTTGCTAACATCTTGGTAATTAAGAAGTTTGACATAAACTAGTCATGGTCTGGTACAATCCAAAGGGGGGGCGAAGAGCTCTGTGGACTCTCTCAATGACTATTTGTCTAGCTTGAGCTGTGTTATTTAGTAGGATGGCAAAAATGTTGAAAATTGTATTTGACAAGCTAGACTGATCCACGCTTTCTAGCAAACCCCGTAAGATAATGTTGTTGCATCTGGATCTTGCTTCCAGATCCAGTATTTTTTGCTGTAGTTCCTGTATGTATTTTGCATTTGAAGATTCTTTCTGTAGTGTTTCAATTTTGACTTCATTGTCCAGTACTTTAGCTTCTGTTTTTTCAATGCTGGTTATGATCTGGTTGATGGAATCACCAAAGGTTTTTAACTGGTCCAAAAAGTTTTGGACAGCTAGTTGTAAAGGCTGTAGTGTTATTTTAAGTTCCTCTAGATTTGAAAGTTCAGTTTTGTTCTTACTGGGCATTTTATCAGATTCTTGCTGCTTACCTATTCTGGGTCTTTTGGGTAAAGTGTCTTTTTCTGGAGAAGCAGTCAGTGAAAATTTAGTTTTAGACATTTGTGTGTCCATAGAGTCAGCATCAGTTGGCATTTTTGTCTTCTTTGTGTTATTTTAGACTGTAGAATGTAGCAGTAGCAAGCACATGGCAGAGAGTATGCAGAGGACATGTACTGAAGAGCCTGCAGGATCTGAGGTAATCTGTTTATTTTTAAAGTACTACTTCCAGTCTCAAGTAGTTGAATAGCTTGTATGTGTAGAGTAAGTTATCAGGCTGGTTATTTTGAGCTGAAAAAATGATTTCTCTACCTTAGAAGTTAGAGATTAGTATTAGCTTTGAGAACGCTTAGAAACAGCAGTGTCTTAGTCTTCCAGATTTACTACATTATTGAAGCAGTGAAATCCTCTATCATTTCCAGATTCATGTCATGCATAGTGGGCTGTATAGGCATAGAAGAAACCTTTGTAGGCTTGAATGAATAGTCTCACTTAGCTAGGTACTGAAGGGATGGATGTGGTGCTCAGCTCCACATGACAGTAGTTAAATTAAAGCGTATGTCTTCCTCATCCTTAGGTGAATGTTAATTGGACAATATTTCAGCACCTGTGTACTCTCTTCCAATCTACATTTTGTTGATCTTGGGTTTCCACAGAGAATGACTGTCACTACAGTTTCCGTTAGTGCACTGGAAATTATTCAGATTTGTTTTTGCTTTTCATGTTTCTCTGTTGTTTTGTAACCACAGAGTTACTATACTTAAATAAGGGGGTGGATATGGTGAGTGTGTAAAGGACTTGACTCCCAAAGAAAATTGTTTTATTTGTTCTACTCCTCTAGTTGAATCTTTGATTTGTTTTGCTCAGATTTCTCTTGATATGACATAGTGGAACCAAATAGTAACTGTAACATGAACTGAACTGACAAAGTTGTTTCTGAGGTTACCTTTGGACACAGAGCTCATGAGCTATTTCTGTACATATTCGGTAATAGGGATTAGAGCAAGCTATAATAGTGATAATTGTGTGAAAGTGAATTCAGCAAATAGAGTAAATATTTAAAGGTAAGTAATCTCAATTTGTTTTTCTTTTGTCCTCTTCAGTCTGCTTAGGAATTTCTTCCTGTCCAAGTTGTTACATCCTTTGTAAACCAGTCATTTCAAAACTTTTGTCCAAGCACATTTGCTCTTTGTAAGAATTAATTGTTGCCTGCCTTTATGTTTTAAATGACCAAATAAATGTGTGTCAAGTCATAAGGGCAAAACGCTTCTTCTTTCTTAGAAAATATATTCACTTTCCTGAACAAAGAGATGGAAATATGTGACAATAAGAAACTAATCCTGACAGCTATATTTGAAAGAAATCTTCCAGAAGTATATTCCAGGTTATCTGATGTGCAATATCAAGTCAGACTGTAAAGATTAAGAAAGACGCCTAGTTTATATAGTGACTCAAGTACACTATGCTAGTATGCTGACTGCTTTGTAAAACTAAAAGTTAGTTTATAAGCAACTAACAAACTCTGTTCTGCCTGAACAAACAATGTTAGCTGTAAGCCATACACATTTGTGTTTAGGAAGATCTAAACATTACTGTCTTTTTTATGAACAAAGTTGGCTCATGGCAGAAGTTTATAGCATTATCTAATACATTTCCAAAATTCATCTTTATACTGTTGAATGAAAGTCATTAAAAATCTCAAATGTCTTCTTATGATTTGAAGTGTTTGTCAACATTGCTATTCATCATATTGATCACTGCTGCAGTCGCCTTAGCTATATGGATTATTTCCTGCCTTGGATATAACAACCAGCCAACTTCCAAAGCTTCAGAGCACCTTCCATGTACCCAAACTGCTAAGCAATTTGAGATGAGCTAACTTGTTTGGGCACAAAGCCCTTCAAAGTTTTACTACCGCTGAAGAATACACTCCTCTGAGGCTTTTCATAGGTTCATAGATTAGTACTAGGCTAAATGCACTTGTGGGCCATTTTAAGCTTAGCCTATTACCCCATGTAAGAGTCAAACCCTGCACCTTGTGTCTTTAAGGTGAGCACCTTAACCATTATACCATCCTCCCAACCCCTGTTCAGCATCAGTGGTCAGTTTGTGCTTTCTTTTGATGGGCAGACAAGTTCTCTTGGGGTGAACCTTCCATTTTCTTAATTTCTTTGATGTTTTATTGTTTTATTGTTTTCTCTTCAGAAAAGTTATTTTAAAGATATGAGTGTTTTGTTTTAACAGACTGTCTTGAGGCTGTAATGTACTTTTAAATGGATCACTTGTATTTTCCTATCAGCTTAAAAGTAGTGTAAAGTAACTGAAAATGTTGCTTATTTTCCTTTTCTGGGGCTGGAATAGTGTTTTAAAGTGTTTTTACTGTGTTTTTTTTTTCTGTCAAAAAAGTAACTTTTGTGGACTAGTAGTGTTTACTGGCAATTGCGCTTGTCTTCCCAAGGTAAGAAGCACCGTTTTTGGCTTGACCATGGAACAGACTACCAGTCCCACATTTGGTCCTTCTTCCAGCCACAAAAAGAAAAAAAAATTAAGGAAACAGCCTTTGCCACTACAGCAGGCTTGCAGTTTGCCTCAGCCGCAGGTGGGTGACTCTGCTGTGGCTATTTGTTGTACCTCAGACCACTCATCTTTTACCCTGGATCACTCTGGTATAGCACCTACAGCCACTATGGACTGGAGGGTTAGCCACATCCTCTGCAGCTGTTGGGATCCCCTCAGTGGGCAAGAGACAGCCACTCCTATCAGTCCTGGAAGAGGCAACAGGGAAGGTTTCCCTGTTGTGTTAGAATGCTGTACCCATCCCTGGTGAAGCAGTGTCTACCATTAATAACACAACTGGATCCATTTTTCCTGTCAAAAAGAAACAGAAAACCAAGCATGTAGCTACTCCTCCTCAAATTTCTTTGGATGAGGGTAGTTTAATGGGTCGGGCTCAGGGTTTAATTCAGACTATTGATCTTTCTTATAAATTAGTTTCTGGTAAAAGAAAGAGGGATCCATCTTTTCCTGAAGAGATTCAAGATTTTGAATCTGAACAGGAAAATGCAGGGACAGATTTCTGAATCGGACTCAGAAGGGAGCTCAGTTTCTGATTTTCCCAGTGGGGGTATCTCTTTCCCTGAGGCAATTGCTAGAATGTGTCAGTGTTTTCAGTTGAACACTGAGGTTTCTCAGTCCCACAGAAAATGCTATGAGTTGTTAAAGAAGAATTTTCCAGAACCTACAATCATTCCACCCATTTTGTCTGCTTTTGAGGATGTGTGTTCTACTGCCAGCAATTTTCCTGATAGTTAGCCAACAGCCCCTAAAAAGGCAGATGGTTTGTATAAAATTCTGCAGTCTTTTACATTTTTATACACTATTCCCAAACCTATAGCTGCTATACCCACTGCTGTTAAACACTTAGTTAATTCCAGTCATACTTTTTCTGATAAGAATTGGAAATTATTGATAGGTATGGGAAAAGTATATACTTCTGCAACTTTGATTTTCAGAATTTTGAATTGTCAGGCTCATGTGTTAATGTTTATTCTGACAAATTGTGAAAGTATGAAGAATGTTTTATCTGCAGTTCCTTCTTGTGAAGAAAAATCAGCTTTAAATAACTTTTGTTTCTTCTGTTGTACAAGTTACTACTCATTGTTTGTAGTATGTGTATGACTCTGTTGGTACTTCGTCCAGGGCTATGGCCACTGGTACTGTTCTGAGGTTTGCATGGATGCATTCTCAGAACCTCTGAGATAATGTTAAAAATGAAATGATATTTTAAATTCTCCCTTGAATAGAGGTTTAGAGTTTGGTTCGTGTGCTACAGAGGTGATCAAAAAATGTGATGAAAGGGATAAGATGATTCAGGGAATCTGTAAGATTTTTCTGCCCTCCTTTTCCAAATTGTCCATGGGATTTTTTTATCTCCTCGCCCATTTATGGCAAAAACAGAATAAACAGTCTCAACAAAATTCAGGCAGACATTTAAGAATAAATGATAAATGGGTTCCAAAAAGAAGTCTTGAAGCTCCAAAAACCAAGTCAGTCCAACAAGTCATCATCATCATCATTTTTCGGCTGTTCCCATTAGGGGTCGCCACAGCGGATCATATCTTTCCATTTTTTTCCTGTCCTCTGCATTTTGCTCTGTCACACCAACCACCTGCATGTCCTCTCTCACCACATCCATAAACCTTATCTTAGGCCTTCCTCTTTTCCTGTTACCTGGTAGCTTAATCCGTAGCATCTTTTTCCCAATATACTCAGCATCCCTCCTCAGCACATGTCCAAAGCAACATAATCTTGCCTCCATGGCTTTGTCTCCAAACCTTCCAACCTGGGCTGACCCTCTAATATACTTATTCCTAATCCTGTCCACCCTTGTCACACCCAGTGCAAATCTTAACATCTTTAACTCTGCCACATCCAGCTCTGACTCCTGCCTTTTTATCAATGCCACTGTCTCCAACCCATATAACATAGCTGGTCTTACTACCCTCTTGTAGACCTTCCTTTTCACAAGTCAGTCCAATAAGTCTGAATTCCTATTAAAGAGACCTTGTGAACCCCTCTCACTCTGCCCCTTTTTTTCTTTCAGAAAGCCTGAATCTCCATTTTTCTTTTTGGCAACAGATTGTTTTAGGCAAATAAGTTCTGGAAATCATTTATCTAGGTTACAGATGGCAGTGGGAGGAAACTCCTCCTTTCCAGGGGGTCATTCCTCATCCTCCAGATCCAGACTCTTTTATTTCCACATGTTCTTCATCACATGCTGTCCCATCGAGTGATAGAACCAGTTCTTCCTTCCCAAGTGAGGAAGGCTTTTTATTCAAGGATGTTCCTAGTGCAAAGAAAGAATATGCTTGGAGACTACTTTTGGATATTTCTTTCCTAAACCTGTTTGTGATAGTGCCAATATTCAAAATGGTGTCACTTCACAACTGTTACCTATGTTTTCCTCTTTCAAGTTTCCTGGTAACAAGATGTTTTTCATGACATCCCTAATTATGTAGATTTCAGAAGTTTGTTAAGGTTTTCATAGGTTCATAGGTAGGTACTAGGCTATTGGCCCTAGGGCTTATATAAATCTAGCCAAAAAGGTACCCTGGCTTTCTCCACCCAAGAAAATTATTTTCCTGTGCCCCTGTCAAGCAGAGACACAGAAGTGATCCCCAGGGTGAATTTCCTATTTCCCATCCAGTCATCAAGATTTTTCTTGAAGAGTGCTAATGAGGAGCTCTGTTTGACATAGATAGGTAGTCTGTTCCAGAGTATTGGAAGTCTCTGGGACATGAATCTATCCCTCCAGCATGTTCTGTTTATTGTGGTGACAAGGTTTAGGTCCCTAGAGCATTTAGCTCAGAGGGATTGGGATTTCTTTAAGTGGAGCATGTCCAACAGCTCTGGGTTTGACATAGCTTTGTATGTTAGGCAGAGATCGCCTCTGAGTAGGCGATATGCGATGGAGTAAAGCTGAAGTTTTTTTAAAACGGTCTGCGTAGGGCATCTGCTTGAGGCCAGTAATCCTATTTGTGAGGTATTTCTGTGGCCTTTCCAGTTGTTGTAGATGTCTTGTGAGGTACATACCAAAAGGGGCGTTGTACTCTATAATGGGTCTAATGAGTGATGAGTAGAGGGGAACAATGACCTCTTTTTTTCTAGATGTAAAACCTTGTGTGATAAGGTGTGCCACGTAGAAGGAGTTCCTGACCACTGTGGCAATGCGATTATCAAAGGAGAGACTACTGTCCACCTGTGTCCCAAGGTCTCATCACATTTTCGGTGTTAAGTAGACTACCACCTGTGTGGTAGTTCATGGGTACAGAGTTTTTACCAAAGGGGATGACAGTGCACTTTTTGGCATTGAGCTTGAGGCCATGGCTTTGACATGGCCTCTGTCTCAGTGAGGCCCTTTTGTAGGATGTCCACATCACTAGGAGTTTCGATTATGGCTCCTAGTTTGCAGTCATCTGAAAACTTAGTTAATAAAGACCTTCTGTGTTAGCCTGTGCTTCAGAGAAGTAGATACCAAACAGGAGAGGACCCAGGACTGAACCCTGTGGTACTCCAGTTGTCACTGGTCTGAAGTCTGATTTGGAGTCTGCTACTTTCACAGTGTGGGTTCTGTCAGTAAGCCACTTGGCAACCCATCTTGTGACATAGGGATTTATACCTAGTTTAGTGAGCTTATCTATAATTCCAGAGTGGGGGATGGTGTTGAATGCCTTGGCGAGATCTAGATAGGCTGTGTGAACCACCTTACCCTTATCTATGGCTTTGGTGACTGCTTCAAAGAAGTCTATCAGGTTTAGGAGACATGATCTGCTGTTTACAAACCCAAACTGTGTGAGGTCCAGAGTTTGGAGATCTCCAATGTCTTTGTTTATGAGTTCCATGATGATACGTTCCATGGCCTTGCAGACCAGGCTTGTCAGGCTAATGGGGTGGTAGTTCCTGGGGTCTGTCGTGGCTCCCCCTTTGGAGTGGGATAACTGTCGTGGTGTGCCATTCAATGGGCACAAAGCCTGAGGTGAGGCTATGACTGAACATGGTACTTAGGTGGGGTGCCAGTTCATTCTGTAGTTCATGTAGAAGGCAGCCTGGGATGTTATCAGGTCTCATGGTGAGGTTTTTACCTGTGCAGCCGTGATTACAGGAACTTTGCATTCTTCCGGTATAGAGATGGGCCCTTTAGAGGGTGAGTTGAGGGTAAAGTTAGCACTGAACCTATCTGCCAGGATGTTGGCAATATCAGTTGGTTCTGTATATTTAGTGCCATTGTGCTATAACTCAGAGCAGATCTGAGTGTTGCCATTGAGATTCTTGACATAGATATAGAATGCTTTGTGGTTGTCTTTAGAATCAGTGACGATTTTGTTTTCATAACTAGCGTTGCAGGATTTTATGAGGGATCTCAGCTTCTTACTGAGGCTGACCAGGGAGTTCCTCCAGTCATGGGATTTTACTCTTTTTTTGCAACAGTTTCTTTCTTCTGTTGCAGAGTTTGTTTATGGAAGAAGACCACCAGATTGGCTTCCTTTTTTTGGAGGATAGCATCTTGGTTCTGTTAGGGATAGCACAATCCATGCACTCGTGTAAGTGCTTATAAAGTGCATTTGCGTAGGATTCAGCAGTCGTACCTCTATTGTCCATCTGCATGGGTGTCGGGAAGTTTGCTACGTCTGTCTTAAGAAGCATGAAGTTGGTTTTGTGTGTCTGGATCACATTATCAGTTCTTTGTCTTACCCTTTGGACTATCTACTGTACCAAAAGTGTTCACAAAGTGTCTAGCTCTATATAGCTCCTTGCAGACTGCATAGTATCCACACCTTTCCATATTTAGATGAATTGCTTATCTTTGCAGAGTCTTTTTCAAAGCATCCTGAATCTCTCTGTGTCTTGGGGGAGAGATCTCTTACACTAACTGGGATTCCAAGAGAAATTCAAAAGTCTTTCTTGACTCCCTCACACAGGATTGTGTTCCTGGTATGTCAACTAGATGCCTCAGTTCAAACAGTTCTTCTTCCATGGGAAAATAGATCTTTATTTAGATCTAGTTCTAAGGTTTTCCACTCAGACCTTGATTACTGGAAGGGAATACCTCAAGATTTTAAGTCTCATGGCGTTTATGATTCTCATGATACCTCCGGGAAGACTCCACATGAGAAAAATACAGTTGTAGTTGAAATTTCTTTGGTCCCAGCATCAACACCCTTTATCTTCTTAAATCCCAGTGCTGGGGTTTGTCAGAAGAGAAATTTTTTGGAGGAGACAGCAGATATCTTTAAATCCAGGTCTCCCCTTCTAAAGCAGTCAGTCACCACAAATGCTTCAGACTTTGCTTGGGGAGCAGTAGTAGCAGGGATAAAAGTACAAGGGGTGTGGAACACCAAGGGCAGATGTAAGCACATAAACAGCAAGGAGATACTTGTCTACATCAAGGTACTCAACTCTCTGAACCAACTTTGGTCACCGAGACCTCTGCAAGTGGTTACAGACAATACCACAGTCATGTGGTACATCAGCAACAAGTGAAGGGGAATCAAGTCATCCCTCCTCCTTTTACAAACTAGCCATGTTAGCTTGGGATATAGTTTCACAGTACAATATCACTCTACAGGCATCCCAAATTCTGTTAGAGCAAAACTGTACAGCCAACAAGCTAAGCAGGACCAGGGCAGACTATCACAGATGGAAGCTAGATTAGGTGGTCTTCCAAGATTTGATCCATCTGTGGGGAATTCCTCAATTATACCTCATTGCCTCCTCTCTGAACAGTTAACTGGCAAGATTTTGTTCCAGAACTCCATGCAAGAAGGCCTGGAAGACAGGTGCCTTTTCTTTTCCTTGGACAGGAATGTTCCTGTATGCTTTTCCACCCTTTCTACTAATATCCAGGGTACTTCTGAAGATTCAGAAGGAATCTCCCAAGATCATAATGGTGACTGCCTTCTGGCCCAAGCAACCATACTTCTATTTTCTTTAGGAAATGGCCAGGGGCAACTACCACAAGCTTCCTCACAGACTTGATCTACTCACACAAGAACTCGGGTGTTTGATGCACCCCAGCATCAGTCCTCTTCAACTGACTGCCTAAATTATAGGGTCTTAGTTCCTTTAAGGCACCTGTTTACTGAGAATGTGCCACAAGTAATAACGGAGATAATAAAGACTTCCATTAGAAATATCATAGCAAATGGAAAAGGTTTTCTAGTTGGTGCTATCAACATAACCAGCCTGCGTTCGGGGCTAGTTGTTCTTTGGTTTTACAATATTTGTGTGAGTTATTATTCTGTGGTCTTTCTTATTCTTCTGTCAAGATTCATTTATCAGCCATTTCAACATGTCTGTCCATGGTACTCCTCTTTCAATGCATTCTTATTTCAAAATGTTCTTGAAAGGGGTTTTGCATAAGATGCCTCCAAGAAAACTGGTGGCCCCTCCTTGTGATCTCAATTTTGTGTTAGAGAAGCAAACACTTGCTCAATTTCAACCAGCTAATCTAGCTGACTTGAGGTTCTTAACATGGAAAACACTTTTACCGATTGCTCTGACCTCTGCAAGGCAAGCTCTATGGTGAGTCAATTCTATCTCATTTTCCATAGGGAAAGTGTTTCTTTGGGAAATAATCCTTCTTTAATGCTGAAAGTGGTATATAAGTTTACTTTAAGCCAAACTATCCATCTCCCCATTTTCTTTCTTGAATGTAAAAGTGAGGAAGAAATGATACTCCATACATTGGATGTCTACAGACAGCTCAGGTACTCTCTTGACAGAATTAAATCTTTCAGATCTTCAGACCAATTGTTCATTTCCTGTGAAGGTAAGAAGAAGGGGCAACCTGTGTCAAAACAGACTATTTCCAAATGGTTGTCTAAGGCTATTACCTTTTGTATTAATCACCATAACAAAACTATCGCAGGCAGGATCAAGGCAGGGTCGAGGCCTACTGTACCAGGGCATTGACTTCATCTATAGCTTTTGGAAAGGGTTGGATTCTAGGAATATTATAGAAATTGCTACTTGGTCCCCTGTAAATACTTATAAAAAGCACTATAAGCTTAATTCCTTCTCTAGGTCCAGATTACACTTTGCTAGGACAAATTCTCCAGGGGTTCTTGGACTCTTTTCCTTCCATCTGGCAAATTTAGTTACTTATGTAATCTACCCAGATAGCTAAGGCTACTGCAGCAATGATCCATATGAAGAACATAGTACAGTCGTGTAAGCTGAACTGACTATAACAGCAGATGTTTGAATGATCACTGCTGCAGTAGCTGCTCCCTCCCTCTATACCCCTTGTTTTTTTGTGTGTATTTTATGCAGGATATGGACATTTATTTTTTGTTGTTCCTAGCATTGTCCTTTCAGGGCTCAGCCTCCTTCTCTCTGTTTGCAGAAAAGCGTTGAAGTGCATCATGCCAAAACTTGTCTTTTAGTTAGCTCAGCTTGAGCTACTTGATAGTGTGGGTACATGGAAGATGCCCTGAAGCTCTGGAAGCTGGTTGACTGTTAAATCCTTGGTAGGATGTAACCTGTATAGCAGCAACTACGGCAGTGTACCTTTTGTACTTTTTATCACAACCAGCGTTACATATTTACCCTAATAGTGACATGCAGTCACATTTTCCCACCAAACTACTGTCTAAACCTAACGTTTGCACAGATAGTCACATATTCTGGAATTTGGTAACTTCGTGCATATAATATGAACTGACTAATGCCACCTCTAATTTTTTTAAACTGTACACAATATATAGAAAAAATGGACATCACTGTAGATGTTTTCAACCCGTGGTGGTGGTGCTGCGGTAGTGTTGTCACCTCACAGTAAGACGCTGTTCGGTTCGATTCTCAGCTAGAGCGTCTTCTGCGTGGAGACATGCGTGAATGGGCGCACCTTCGTTGAAGGTTGTGCATCAGGGCTGGTAACTCGGCATGTAAAAATCAACTACCAATCATTAGCAGACTGGAGTTCCACTGTGGCGACCCCTAACCGAGAAAAGCCGAAAGACACAACAACAACAACAACAACAACTGTAGGTGTTTTCAAAGTGCAATGAATATTGTTCAGCTGTATACCTCCTTAAATTCCATTTTTTTGCCACATCCAGCTGGTATAGTCTCCACCTTGTTTATCACATTGCTTATTTCATGATTTATGAATGAATGAAAGGTGTAGGCCCTATTGGCTTGAGCCACATTTCAGATTATATCTTCCTTTTGGAAAAAAACAAAACAAAACAGGCAAACCTGGGCATTTGAAGGATGTGATTTTTTGAATAAGGTTACATTAAATGTTTTTACCAAAAGGATCCCAATGGAAATTTTTACAGCTTAGAATGAAGGCTGTGGTAATAATGTATACTTAAAAAAGAGTGCAGTTATTAACATATGATAGTAAATTAATTTCTATAAGAGTAAAAAAAGAGCTAAAAGTCAATTTTATATAGCATATTCCTATTCTGTTCAGGATGCCTATCACAGGCAGTGGGTTTAGATAGAGGAAAGGGTAATTTTCTACATTTTACCAACCCAAAAATTCAGTTTATGTTGATCCTTTATCTAACTTGACAGAAAATGAAAATAGCTTTTTACTGTAGTATAGCATTTACAACAATGTGTTTCTAAAAACAAACAAACAAAAAAAAAAACAATCTTGTCACCAGGATGCAGAAGCTTTAAAGTGGGCTTGTGAAATCATCATAGTATGACCTAAGCAGGTTTCTCGGGATGAATGGGAATAATGGTTAATAGAGATTGTTTTGTCTCTTGACCACTGTTCTTCCCCAAATCCTCAATCAAATCTTTCTTCTTACCATCCTACATGGCTGATCAGCTTCCTGCCACACCCATTGGGGGGGGGGGGGGTCACCTTTTCTTGGGAGACTTTGCCTTTCAAAGCTATCCATCATTTGTTGCCAGCAGTCAGAAGAGAGGGTTGGGAACCTATTGAACCAAAACTCCAAATGCCAAAAAGTCTTCTGTAGTTGCAGTGATCTAATCTTCAGAGCCTCTACTGAAACATAAAAATGATAACTGCCATTTACTTGCACACTGCAAGCACTTTCTTTAATCAAATGTTATTAAAAAAAAAATTGAAAACTGGCTTAAACAAGAATAGGGAGCATATTCTCCACAGTTTCAGAATCCTGTGAGCCCTTGGCAAGGTTCCAATACATTTAAAAATGGTGACACATAAAGATTTGTCTTGGCTGTAAATCTTTTTAAATGTTATTGATGTATGCATGAACATGTTTAAAAATAAAGTTTTTTTAAGAATTAAAATACTGAATGGTTATCTAAAATAAAAGTATACATATGTATAAACTGTGCTGACATTACAACATACTTCAGCATATGCATACACAGCATACCACCAAGCTATGCTAAAAATTCACTTCAGTCAGAGGAGATGGAAGAGAAATGACGTTTTGTTATACAGTGTCACTACCTAAAAAGCAAGATGTTTCTTTTTTTAAGTATTATGATTGCATATGCGGATTTAACCATGTCCAGCTATGATCTCTTAGACTTTCCTCTCATAACTAAATCACACCAGTCATGAGGTGATCCCTACATTTCCAACACCCAGATGTGAAGTTATTGCTAATTTATTGCATACAACCTGATGATAAAATCCTTTTTTATAAATTGACTGATCTGTACGCCTTTGCAACAAGACAGTACTACTCTTTAAGATGTTTTAAGTTTATATAAAGTAATTTTGAGGGCCTCTTTTATTACTTTGCACTTGTTAAAATTAAACTATGTTGATAATGGGAATTTGTTTTGCTCATTTTAACCTGTCAAATAGGTGGAAAACTAATGTTTACTCTGTGTTGCATATGCATTGAGAACAGAGCTGTCAGAAGGTATGCTTATACAGATGACCAGTGAGTGCTGGACATGGCATTCAGTTGAAATGCAGTTATTATTATAGTGCCTACATGCTTGCAGACATGTATGGAATTTGGTATTACTTTGCGCAATCATTTTTCAGATTATATCAAATTATCTTGAGAAAGAAACAGGAAGCTTAAGGAAATCCAGCATTGTGTTCTACTGGTGCAGACCCTAAAGCATACATCATTTGTAACTATGCAAAGTAGAGTTTTGTTTCAGAGGCTAAAAACATAGCTTAAAATCCAGACAAAAGATAGACTACAAAACTGTTTTTAAATTAAATGCTGGGAAGATCTAGAAAATATCAAAATTTGATGAATTTGGACTATTTTAAGAATATCAAAACCTGTATTAATATGTTTCACATGCATTTATCATGTGGGAGATCTATATATTTTTCTAATGACAAGACAATCACACTACACAGGAAATATACTGATGATTACTAAGCTACTGTTACTAACATTAATGTTGTAAACATTGCTTTTTTTTAAAGCCCTGACTAGGCTTCAATTAAATAATATACTTGAACAACTGCAGGTGGGGATGCAAGCAGGACCAGCCTTCCACAAAGGAGAACTAAGTAATCACTTAGGGCGCTGTTCTTGTAGGGGTGCTCTTTCCCCATTTGTTTATTTTTAGAGCAATTTTTTTTAGCCTAAATAAATAAATAAATCACCCATACCAAAACAAAATGTGCTCATGGCTCAGAGAGCACTTCTGGGGGACAGTGTTGCAGGTGACTGATTCAAAGCACTTGATGCTGTTCATTTTGTATTTGAGTCTGAAGAAGCGACTGGGAAGTCATGAAAGAGCTTACTCTCCTTTTTTTATTTTATTAAAGCTGTTTTAGTTTAAGCCGCAGTTGGTCCTCTTTGGCCTTTTGAAAAATATTGCTGTTTTACTTATAGAGGACCTTTGCCTAGTTCCTGCTCTTTCTTTGACAGGTAAGGTAAAGTTTAAGAAATCTTGGTTGCAATAAGTTTTAAAGAGCACTTTCTAGTAATTTAAGAATGTGAATATTCCAGAGTGGCTATAAGTCTTCTGAAAAGCTACTAGTTTAATTAATTTATTTATTTATTAACATTTGTTTACAGGGAAAGTCCAGCTGGGCACAGGTGAACTTTTTCAGCAGAGGGTCTGGGGAGAAAAGGTTCAAGGTATCATATTTAATGGAATCACTATTTACAATAACAAATTTTATAAAGCAGTTTCAGTGAATACATAGCATAATATTCAGTATAATAAAATTTATATTGATATTCACAAACATTAACCTTACAAGCCTTGTACTGAGACTTTACTGACAGAACAGTGGTGTATAAGGTAGGAGTAATTTAAGAAATGCAATATAGTGAGGTATTAAAGGAGATACATTTGAGTGTTAATAGAGAAGTAGAGCTGGAACAGTAATTTGGTTGTGCTAACTAGAAGTAGGTATAGTAGTTTAAGAAGTATAATAAAGTGAGGTATTAGATGGGAATAAGCAGGTTTGTGCTTTAAAGGGGGTATACGAAAGGTGATGAAGGATGTTAAAGGGCTATGTCCCAGGTGAGGAGGTGGGACAAAGCCAGGAGGCAGAGAGGAAGTCTTTTAGTAATGGGTTTGAAAAGATGAAGGTGTGTGATAGACTTGATTGACACATAATTTTATTCCAAGTTCTAGCTGCACTATTGGAATAGAGACTGACCTCATCAGCTCTTTGTGGTTTGTAGATGTTAAGCAGTTGATTATCCCATATGGGATAATTTGGAAGATAGTATTGGAGTAGAGGTCTAATTGCTGGGCATGTGGATGGAGTATGGATAATTTTTAAGGATTAAGGTGAGCAGAGTATAGGTGGTAAGAAAGCTTGAGCCAGTTAAGTGTTTCTAGTGCTGAACAGTGGTGGATCCAGTAAGGTTTGTAACAAGTGAATTTAGTGACTTTGCTGTAGCACTGTTCAAGTTTAGAACTAAGTGAGGCTTTAGCTTGGTCATGATAGGGACTTCATATAGGAGAGAGTGTAAGAGGTAAGTGGTAGCTAGGTTATACATTCATTTGTTCGGCTGGTGGAAGGTCGACTGGAATACGATCGAAAGCAGTGTGGCAAAAACTCAAAAATGTGAGTGCAATTGTTGCGAATCATAAAATATCCCTTCCTTTTTGACCCATGGTAGTGCTTGTTTAGGTGGTAGAGTAGTTGGAAATGTCGCATTTGGTGTTTTGTATGACATTCCCACTGTTCGCCACTGAGAAATTCGATTATAACACTCAGTGTTATACCTGATCGAGCAATGTTAGCTCAATCAAATGAATATATTCCGGTAGCTACAGTTACCTGGGCAGAGTCTGTAAGCAATTTCTTTACCCTGTTTAGGGTGCTTAGTCTTAGTTTTTGTTGGGTTTTCTTGATGTTGCTGTGGATTTGTAAATCAAATTTAAGATCGTCATTGATTGAAATTATTGATTGAAATACCAAGTAATTTTGTATGTAAGATAACATCAATCATGGTATTATTTAAGTAAAAAAATTTGAAAGTTTTTTTTTTTTATCATGAAAGTGTGATTTTGGGAAAAAGAGAAGTAATTTAGTTTTTTGGGGGATTTAGTAGTAGGTGATTATCCTGTACATAACTTTCAACAGAGTTAAAAGCTTCTTGAATAATTTTCTGAAGATGTATTAGGTTGCAATAAATGCATATTAAGGTAATCATCAGTGCGTTGTATGAGGGAAGCTTGCTGAGAAAATGTATATAAGTTGTTAGTGAATATATTAAATAGTAGAGTGTTGAGAATGGAGTCCTGTGGCACACCAGTACTGACAGCAAGGAAGGGAGAAGAAGTGGAGAGCCATTTAACAGACTGGTATTTATTGGTTAAGTAGTTGCTAAACCATAGTAGTGTGGTTCTGATAGTCTTATGGAAGATGGTTGGTAGAGGGATTTTGGTGACAGACTAGATCAAAAGTAGTACTTTTAGTAGAATGTTTATTCGTAGTTGAACTTGCAAGTCTTAAATTAAGCTTGCATGCATCAAGGGTTAATAACAAACCTTCACCTAAGTATATTACTTTGCCTGAAAAAATAAAAACTGTTATGTCTGTGTTTTGTTTTAAATGTTCTAGAAAAGGGCATAAAGGCCAGTACTACAATGTTAGTGCAACACTAAGTAATGTCTTTCGGCTTTTCACGGTTAGTGGTCACCACAGCAGAACTCCGGTCCGCTAATGTTTGGATTTTTACGGTGCCAAGTTGCCAGCCTGACGCCCAACCTTCAAGGAAGGCACACCCATTCACTTTCGCACCTACCTGCATGTCTTTAATATCACTCGACCGCAGGGAGGACATGCAGACTCCACACAGAAGGTGCTCCAGCTGAGAATTGAATGGGAGAACCTCTTGCTGTGAGGCGACAACGCTAACCGCTGCATCACCGCGGCCCTTATACTATGCATGTAAAAACTATTAATGCTAAGCAACAAATTCTATCTCTATGACTGTGACTCTGAAATGTAAACATATGAAATGTGACACTGCTGAACTTTTAACTGCTACAAGAGTGTAGAATGCACTTTCTGTCACTGTGCTGTTATTAAACTTGTTAAAGGTAATATTGTGTTAGAGAGAAAATAAATGTGGGGATTGTAGGATTCAGGGAGTATGATTATATTAGTTAAATTGTAGTATGTTTGTAAACATGAAATGACTAGTAAATGGAAACCTGGAGTAATATATGTACGTGGACATAAAAAATAATTCCCTAAAAGAAAAGAAGGAAAGCAGATTCTGTTAGGTAAAGTATTACATCCAGTAGCTCTACTGCCTAACTTAATACAGGATGTGATAATTGACCAAGACTTTTCTCAGTTTAAATAGTTATGGATGTTATCAATAGAAAAGTTAAATTAGCTACTCTGCATGGAATAACATAATATGAGTAAAGAAAAAAGTGTGGAGCAAGAATATACAAAATGCGTTAAGATTTGTCTCTGGGTGGAACTGTTAGAGAAAATCTGATAAAGTCTTGCCCAATGACTCCAGTTGTTAAAACAATGAAGGAAACCAGTGTGGAGAATGACAGAGTAGACATCTCTTGCTAAAAGGCTCCAGTATTTAAAGTAATCAAGAACATCAACATGCAGACTGACAGGGAAGATGTGACTTAACAAAGTATACCAGTTGTTAAAATAATAAAACATCTCAGAGTGGAAACTAACAGAATGATTACCTATTACAACCGCAAAACTACAGTTGCGTGAATACGGAAATGTTGACACATATTGAGCGAACTGCAAAAGCACCGAATGTCCTGAAGCGCGAAATTCGAAATTTCGAATCGTCATAGTTGACCCTTCTCTTGCATAGCTCCTTAAGGTAAGTGTGCAATAGTTACGGACCTTAGGGTTAGGGTGCGGGTTAAGGTAAGTGCATACATAGCAATATATATAAGCTTTAGTTTAGGGTTAGAAGTAGGGTTTTGTTAAGTGTATGTATGTGGATTATTTATTTTGTTTGGGTATAGCTCCTTAACGTAGTTGTGCAATAGTTACGGACCTTAGGGTTAGGGTGTGGGTTAAGGTAAGTGCATACATGGTAATATATGTAAGCTTTAGTTCAGGGTTAGAAGTAGGGTTTTGTTAAGTGTATGCATGTGGATTATTTATTTTGTGCGGGTAGGTAGTACATAGCGGGCGGTGGGGTTGGCCAATGATGCCAATTCAACATTTTGAATTTCGCAGTTCAGGACGTTCAGTTTTATCACGGTTCGCTCAATATGTGTTGACATTTCCATATTCACTTATGTGAGGTTTCGCAGCTATAATATAGACCCCAGAGTGACCTATAATTAAAAAATACACTAACGGAAGCACTTTAGGATGAGATAAGTGAATCTCTTCCTGGAGAAAAAAGGAACCAAAGCAGATTCTTAAGCTTCTTTTAACTATAGCATAGCAGAGATCCAGTCATAAACAGAAGCAGGAGTTAAGGGTAAAGAAAAATGCTGAAGAGGGGAAAGGGAAATTGCCAGTACTCCAGAAGGAAAAAAATCATTTTCACTAATTGCCTTTTATAGAGGATGAGCTAGATGCAGAGAAAAAGTCTGTATTTGTAGGAGAAGAGGCCATGGCCTTCACTTCATATCAGAATATTGATGAAAGCAATGCCATATAACATATAAGAAGGTTCACTGGGAAAACAATGCACTAAGTAGAGCTAGAGATGACATTGAGGAAAGATTAGGTGAGGAACCAAAGGAACACGTAAACCCAACTACATACTCCAACTTTGAACTAAGAACTAAGAAATGGCCTAGGCTATAGGGCAACAAAAATAGAGATTGGATTCTGATTCACTTTTTAGTTACAAGATCCTTGCATCACTTATAATGAAGTTAGCATATATATACATTTGAGTTAGTCATTAAGGAATGGATGAGAAAAAAAGCTACACTTTTATCTAGATTTTACTCACATAGAAAATTTTGTACAAATTGACCAAAATGTCAAAGGGTGGCATCTGGCCCTGTGTTTATGAAACCTTTGATAACCTTATCCATTGTGGATGCTCTGTTTCAATGCATGCAGTGCACATTGTGGATTGAATTGCATTCTGCTTTCCTTCTTGTGTAATAATGTATTCTCCTTTGTCTGCATGTACACACATTTCTTCAATTTTCTGTTTCCTAGTTATTTTGTGCTTACATATTGTGTTCTAACTAATGCAGTCATATTCCCCCAAATCTCACAATCATTTAATTTTCATACGTGCATTATACAGTCATGTTGTTTGGTCTCCATGGAACACCTTCAACATACCTGTGACACTTCCCTTACAAAGGGTCAAGGCAAAGGCTATAGCAAAAGAAGCAGTACTGCTTTTTTCTAAGGTAGGTATCCCCCAAGAAATTCTTACTGACCAAGGTACTCCATAGATGACCAGAGTGATGCATGCATTTGTCAAATTTTTAAGGTTAAAAAGCTAATGATATTTGTATGTCACAAACTATCACAAACAGATTGGCTATTTTGATGCTTTAATAAAACCTTGAAATCTATGTTATGAAAGGCACTTGTAAAGAAGTTCACATATATCTACATTCTGGGTAATCATTTAGGAATTAATGAGAAAAAAAGCTAGACTTTTACCTAAAATTTACTTGCCTGGTATTATGAAGAGCATAGCAAATGTTTATACAGACTTCCCAGAATGTCAAAGCATGGCACCTGGCCCTGTGTTTATAAACACTTTGATATCCTTATCTGTTATGGATGCTCTATATCAGTACATGCAAAAACATTGTGGATTTAATTACAGAGTATGCTTTCCTTCCTATGTGATGGGGTATTCTCATTTGTCTCCATGTATACATATTACTTCACTTTTCTGTTTCCTAATCATTTTGTGCTTACAGACATATTGTGATTTAACTGATGCAATAATATTCCATAAATTCCACAATCCCTGCATTTATAGTACTTCCATTGTAGAGTCACACCTTTTAGTCTCCATGGAGCACCTTCAACATTCGTGAGGAAGTACTCTTACAAAGATCAAGTCAAATGCTATTACAGAAGAAGTAGTACTGCTTTTTCTAGGGTAGGAGTCCCCCAAGTAGTTCTTATTGATCAAGGAACTATATTCACATGCAGACTGATGCATGCATTTTGCCTTTTTAAAGTTACAAGGCTAATGACATTTCTTTGCCACCCATAAGAAGATGGGCTATTTGAATGCTTTAATAAAAATTTAACATCTGTGTTATAAAAGGTTATAGAAGTTTGGTAGGAGAAACAGGAACCAACTTTTCTCATACCTTATCCTTGCTGTATGAGAACTACCCCAAGCTTCACCTGGATTCACATTGTATGAATTGCTGTATATCAGACATTCCTGAGGCTTGAAATATACTGCAAAAGGAACTGGAGAGAAATGAAAACATCCATTGTATGAGCATAATAGAGCATTTTTCAGACCTACAGGAAAGTTTAACAACTATAATGTTTATAGTAACAGAACATATGTAGGCAACACAGGAGATACAGCAGAGAACATAAAACAGAAGTGCTCATCTCAGAGAATTAGAACCAGGAAATAAAGTACTGGCATTAGTACTCACTTTAAAAATAAGTTCCTTATGAAGTGGCAAATAACTTCTGAAGTTGCAGGAAAAAGTAAGTGAAGTCAATTATAAGATGAAACACCTTGAAAAAGGAAACTAGGACAGTTACACCACATAAATGTTTTGAAACCTTAGATGGAAGCTGATTTTTTTTTGTGGTAAATAAGTTTGCAAGAGATGTTAAGCCCCCCCCCCCCCATAACTTGAATTAAAAACAGGAAAGACTTTACCAATGTCTCAGAAACAAGAAATTAAGGAATTTGTACTCAGGAAAAAAGAACATATTCTCAGAGCTGCCTGATAGAACCAATTTAGTCTAGTACAAAATAGAAACCATACCTTGTGAGTAAGTACATTTGAAACCCTACTAGATACCAAACAGTCAAGGAAGAGATACAGAAAGAACTTAAACATGGTTGGGGGGGTCATAAAATAATCCCAAGTGAGTGCAATTGTTCTTTGTACTATACTCCAAGCCTGATGGTTCTATAAGATTTGCAATTACTTCAAAGCTAAATAGCATACCTAAAGTTAATTCATATCATATGCTCCTGTTCAATGGACTGATATGGACAAACCTAAATTTATATCCTTTTTGGACCTAACCAAAGGCTATTGGCAAATTTCACTAGCCCCCAGATGCTAAGACATTTTGGAATCCTAACTTTTTGCTTTTGTAGAGCAACTTCAACCTTTCAGAGGGTGATGAACAAGATTCTAAAATCCCATACCAAATATATTGTAGCCTAGCTGGATGGCATCATAATATTCTCTGAAGACTAGGAAATCCATTACCTTAAAGTCCAAGCTGTTTTGAATTACCCACATTAAGTTGGGTGGACCATAACACACAAGTGCAAGTTAGGCATTGCAGGTATCCACTATTTGGGCTATATGATAGGCTGAGGGATACTAAAACAAAGACTGAACAAGTTGAGTTCATACAGAACTGCATCATACCAACAACAAACAAACAAACAAACAACAACAACAAAAAAGCAAGTTAAGGCTTGTTAGGCCTGGCAAGCGATTATGGCAAACTGTCCCTGACTTTGTTACCATTGGGGTTAGAGGTTGACATAATGGTTGTTTATTTTACTGGAGCACAAATAGTCACATAGGTGCTTATATTACATTCAATTATATGAAGTATAATCATAGACACAAACACATACACTTACATAAATCCATATTTATCTATATAATGTATAATCCTTACAGCTGAGTGTATAGCACCTCTCTCTCAGGTTGTACTTCAGAAATTCCAAACCAGGTAAAAATATGCCTATTTGTTTATTTTACTGTAACACGAGTAGTTACAAAGGTGTTTATATTACAGACACAAGATACGGGGTTTGATTCTCACCTTTGGAAAGCATGGCTAGCCTAATAATCACATGTGAATCTATCATGCACCCATGACTGACCTAACCAAGAGTAAGGCTCCATTGAAAGTTCAATGGACATTTGAAGCTGAACAAGCCTTTAAGATACTGAAAAGTTTGTTGTGTTTATAACCTATACTAATAACTCTCAGCTTCTACAATCAGTAGGTAGTACACACATACAACTCTGAAGTGGGCACCACTGCAATACTGTTCCAGAAAATAGAGGGGGAGGAACATCTCATATGTTACATCAGCAGAAAGCAAAGCAATACCATGAAGTGCTATGTAGTCACAGAAAGGGGATGTGTGGCAAACAGGTGTGCTCTCATATTCCTCAAACACTATTTGCTGGGAAGAGAGTTTATACTTGTTACAGACCATACCACCCGTTCAGTGGATTTACAGAAAGTCAGTAATTCCAAACTGTCTTGTTAGGTGCTGACCTTTCAGGCCTATATTTTGGATTTAAATATTGTCCAGGTTGCTAGCTCCTTAATGCAGATCAACTGTCTCAGATATACAGCCCTTTTGTTAGGTCTTTAAACAATGCTCTACACTGGGAGGAGGTCATGTGGCACAATGGTGGCTGCCGTGCCTTTAAGACTAAGAAAAGGAGGTAAGCAGAAGTAAGTTAGGAAGGTAATGAGACTCATTTTCAGAAATGGGTATTTCAGACCCATTGCACTGCTAGGTTGCAGATTCCATTTTCAAGACCTTTGGGGTCGAGGTTCTGCAGTGGAATATCTAGTCTCTGGTAAGCTGTGAATGTGAGCAAAACTGTCCCAGAAACGTGGAGGAGGAATTGGAGTGCTGCCCTTTGCAGAGATGCTGATGGATGACCCTGTCTGGTGGGAGGAAATGATTAATGAAAGGAAAAGACTGAACTGTGTGTTGGACATGTGTAATATTAGTAGAAGTAATTGAGCGTGGGATTGGCATAATGGCTATAGTCATTACCTCACAGATATAAGGTACAGGGTTTGATTCTGATCTCTGGTTATTGGGTAAGCTTGTAATATTCTGCAGACTGACAGCCTAGTATTCCTCCAGTGGCTTTACTCGACAGAGGCAATGGGAACTAAGGTTGGGTGTCATGATGCCAGGGTAATCCTATGGTCTAAGCTTGTAAAGGCCCCAGGGCCATTAGCTTAGTACACACCTAAGAATAGCCATATGATCACAAAATGCTGTTATAACTTTGTAGGAGATTCTGGTACAGTGGGAAAAGGAATTTACCATTTCTCTTCTGTTGTGTGACATCAGAGTTGGCACATATAGGTAGCAGGGGGTTGGTGGCTTGCCCCCTCTGACAAAAACACTCCATAGTGTTTTTTTTTGGGGGGGGGGGCGGTTGAGAATGAGTTTAATTTTTTTTTTGTTCAGTCATTTTATAGTTGAATATTTGAAAATTCAGTTATATGAAGTATAATCATAGACACAAACACACTCACTTACATAAATCCATATTTATCTATATAATCTATAATCCTTACAGCTGACTGTATAGCACATCTTTCTTAGGTTATACTTCAGAAATTCCACACCAGATAAAAATATGCCTACTTGTTTATTTTACTACGGCACAAAAAGTTGCATTTTGTAAACTTTATCTATTTACCTTTGTTGACCGGGAAATTCCAGCTGGGATAGATACCCTTTTTCAGTGGAAGCTTGGGAGAAAGCTTCCAATATTCACATACATTGGCAGTATATAGTATATTTTCATTTTCCACATTGTATATTATAATATTTTCCTCTAGGTTACATACATTTTTGCATACATAATTAGGTGTAACAGATGATTAATGCTAATCTTGTATCATACAATTTGTGACTATAGGAAGAGGAGAAAATAAGAGATTACCTGTGCATTTATATAAGGTTGTAGTAGACTGAAATGCAAAGAAAAACAAGGGAAGACAAAGACATTTGGGTTGAAATTAGTATGTAGTGGTATGAGGGAAAACAAGAATTAATTAGAAGGAAGTAGTTAAGAAATATAATAATTCAAAACTTATTCAAGAGCAAAACATAAATATAAGAGACAGTACTGCTCACCATCTTACAATGTAATCCTGCAGCTCACAGATATCCAGCCTAGTTATTCTGAAGAAATGTCTATAATCCAGTTTCTGTAATACTGCTGTATAGAGCCATGATGCTTCTATAACCCCCCAAAGATAATCAGACCCTCCTCTCTTTACCTTTCTCATGGTTATAAATATATGAAACAGTGGAAGGATGTAACAGCTGGTATAAGCTATGCTGAATGGAGCAGTGCTGACAATACTGTGGTGGATAACTGATATCTACTTTATACAAGCATAATATATGGTTGTGCCAAAAGTTCATAATCAGTAAAGTATACCTCCTAAAGTGGCTATCACCTGCTGTAGTTGCTATCAGTTCAGAATAAGCTTATATAATTTTGTTTTCATTGTTTTCTCTTTTGTGTTTTGCAGGTGATATAAAGTAGTAACACTCACATGTCAATGCATGTCTCTTGTTCACTTAATCCTAGGTAAAAGGGTGAGAAGCTATATTTCTTTCATGCATTCTCTGTTACCTGCATTATCTAAGTCAACATAGGTATAGTAAGGGAATTTGATGCATATAATGAAATATGTATTTTTCAAATTGCCAGTAGGTGTGTATGTGCATTTGTGTGTGCGTGCGTGTGTGAGTGAGCATGCATTCTGTAATGGATAGGTGTCTTGTAGAGAATAAATTTAATTTCTTGCACCCATCAGCTGCTTGGATAGGATCTGGTATCCCCACAGCCCTGACAAAGGATAAAACAGGTTGTCAGAAAATGATTAAATTAATTAGCAAATGAATGACTGAATGCAAGAGTGCGGACAGAATAGTTTAAAACAGTGTCTTATGGCTTTGTTCCTGCCTTGAATATAAATATGTAGCAAGCATTTCTATATATTCTGATATGTTATTCACACTATGAATTATTACTTTGTTAAGAAAATGATTAATGCAAGTCTTAATTTGTTACCACAATTTGTAGAAAACATATGGAGTGATAACTGTTGACAGCTGTCATACCCTAAACTCAAGACCAATTTTCTCAATGAAATTTATTGACATAATCTTATCCACACTATAAAATAACACTTTAGTACAAAAAAGCAGGTTTTAATCAAGGATGGCTTAATGGAGAAGACATCTGAGCAAATAAAAATGTGTGACACAGTACTGATACCACACAAATATTAATGTAATATATGTCACACAAAATTAGTTTTTACAGGCTAAAAAAAGCAGAACCACAAATTTAATTGCCAATTATGTAGTAATATTTATGAAGTGAGATATTGAGAGAGAAGCTTTAAGATAATACAATGCTTTTGAGGATATAGTACACAGACCATATGGCTTCCTTATTGTAGATTTAAAACTCATAAGCCTGGAACATTCCGGTTAATGCCTGACCTGTTTATTTACATGCAGCATATATGCTAAAAAGAAGCACTAACTGAAAATTTTAAAAGCTACATCTTTCACTCAGAATATAGATAGAAGTATGAAATAAGTGTCATTTAGATGCAGATCATCTTGGCAGTATAATATGTTCAGAATATGAAAAATAAACTGTGTAGTGTTCATTCTTTCAACAGAAGATCTTTTGTAACAAATAAAATCTGTAATTTATTTGCTCTTTAATGATTTAATAGGTGCAGTTGCCAAGGTGATCCTCAATGTTGTTGAAGGAAGCATTCCTCTGGTAGCCCCCCCCCAAACTGAAATTCTGAAGATGAGATGTCACAACATTAAAAGTTAAGAAACTAAAAGGGATCATATACATTAAAAATAAACAGACAAAAAAAACTTGCAGTATGGTCTGGGTGTGATTATAATCATGTTACTTACTGTAGTTGTAGCCTTAATAACCAATCTTTTATTTAGTAGGTAAATAGGCATGGAAAATGCCCAAGCAAAGTAAATGGTACTTCAGCAACAGCAAAACTTGTTAAGATCACAGTTGTACCTAAAAATCACCAACAAATTTGTTGACCAACACCTGTATGCTAGAATGTCTGCTCTTCATTAAATTCTACAAAAGTATATTTTGATCTACACCACGATGGCACAATAACAACACAATGATATTGCCACCTTTACAAACTGCAAGTGAGATAAATTATGTTATTTCATTAAAGGCAAAGTAACAGGAATAACAACTTTTAGGCAGATTGAAAAGGACAAAAATCTTATTAGGCTGGAATTATTCTAGTGAATTCATATATCACTGTACACTCAGTGACAGGATATCCCAAGTGCATGACTCAGTCAAGCCAATTATATCATCAAGATGAAAAGAAACAAAAGATAAAATAATATTATTATATTAGAAGAAATTAATATTCCTAACTGGGTGACGCTAAACATGTAAAACAGACCTTTGTTCCAAGATGCCAAAAGTTGATTTTTCTAGTCTCTAACAGAAATATGCTTAGCTTAAACTCCTGAAACCACTGAACTCTTAAAAGTACCCTTTGTGTAATGCATTGGCTATGACTTCATTAAGTCTCAACATGCATGATTTTTGTTTTTAAACTGAGTCATTTATATGTATTGTGTTTCAGTTTGTGATAATTGTCAAATAAACCAGTTTGAAATAGAGACCCTAAGCGATTTTTTGTAACATCATAGCAGATATGTACCTCTCTCACCACATATACACATATGTATGCTGACAGTTTAAATAATGAAGCATATTAAGCCACTGCTCCCCATGCATAGACTTTGTCTGAATGTTCATTATTAACAAGGCAGGAGGCCTTGCAAGTCTCCATAAGGGTAGCTGGTCACTTCCATATCCACGTCCCAAAAAACTCTGAAATATGTGTCTGCTAGGAAAAAAACAAGGCAGCTATTATACATTTAATGTATTCCTTGACAGCATTAATATACATAAAATCAGATTGCAGAGGTTTAGCTGGCACATGTTCACCACATTGGTATAATGTGGAATAATGTCATATCGCTCAATTTTTTTGCTCAAGAATTCTGCACAAAGCTAAAAATAATGCATGGACAAAGGCACAAAATCAGGAGCAATTTTTTAATATTACTTTAATTCATGAAAGAAGGTAATAGAACAATAAGGTTTGCATCAACAGTTCGGTTTCTGAACAATAAGAGGTATGAAACTCAATCTGGCATTGTTGACTGATTGTAACCTGCAGTGATTTACTAGAAAATCAAAAATTATATGAGGGATGGTAAAAATATGAAGCAAAGTCAGGGACAGTTGAGAGGTATGATGTCTGCTGATGTCAAAGTGTGTAAAACTAAATCTGTTTTTATTATCTGCTTCTTTGAGCAAATCATGAACATAGCTTATCACACTGATTTGGATATTGAGTCTCAAAAGATCTTTTTGGTTTGTGAAGCAAATTGATATTTCATATTATTTTCCTTAAAACCTGAGCTTGTTCCCTAGCCTAGTGCCATTTAATCAAAAAATCAACATGAGTGCAAAAAAAAAAAAAGATTTTAAAATGGCTTTCAATTAACATTCTGAATTGTCGCTTTTTGCAAGTTGCTGTGCATTCCGAATTCCTTTTGTTTAAATAATCAACACCAAAGTTGTTACACCTTGGGAAAAGGGAGCTTCCCCGTGGCAGAAATCTCCATCAGTGAAAATGCATTTCAGGAAGATGAGCATTATTGTACACTTATCTAGCACACAAGTGACAAGTGCCATGCATTTTTAATGCCTTATGGAATTAGTGGCATATTTATTTTGCAGTTCATAATTTTACTCAGCATTGATTCTAATTAAGCGACTGTGGTGGTCGTGCTGCGGTAGCGTTGTCGCCTCACAGTAAGACGCTGTCTGGTTTGATTCTCAGCTAGAGCGTCTTCTGCGTGGAGACATGTGTGAATGGGCGTACCTTCGTTGAAGGTTGTGCAACAGGGCTGACAACTCAGCATGTAATAATCTACTGCCAATCATTAGCAGACCGGAGTTCCGCTGTGGCAACCCCTAACCGGGAAAAACCGAAAGACACAACAACATTGATTCTAATTAAGCAAAAATCATGCTTGTTTACAGTTGGTGAGTAAAGTGAGTAAATTCACTATAATAAAAGATGTTTGATTCCATATCTATCTCTCTGGGAATTGAAAACATATAGGTGGATCTACTGTGTATACTTATAGAGTTATAGATTCATAGATTGTTACTATGCTAATGACTTGGTGGGAGGGAATTTCTAAGCCTAGACAAGTTTTCCTTAAAGAATAATGATGCCCTGTATCCAAGTAGGACATTGAGAGCCAGGCATTTATAAGCTACCTTTATCCATAAGAGACATGGGTGCCAGGTCCGGTGGAAATTTCCTATTCCTCATTCACTAATCTAGGCTGTGCTTAAACTGGGTAAAAGACAAACTCAGCTTCACATGGATGGGAAGCCTGTTCCATAGGAGGGGCATTCTCTGGGACACATATCTGCCTCTCCAGAATGTTCTGTTTAAGTCACAGACAAAATTCATCTTTCATGACCTTGTATTTCTGGTACTATTTGACTTACGAATATGCAGGAGACAAATAAGTGTGGGGTTTGTGGATGCCTTGTAAGCCTGTGACATGCTTCACAGAACCCTCCATCACACTAGTCCAGTCACAGTAGCTTAAGTATAACAAAAATATATATTTGTTGGGGTGAGGAACAGGCCCCCTACAACTAACTGCCCCCTTACTATATTTTTCTTACTTTGCACCTCAAAGAAAGCTTGAGCACTGACAAGCAGCTTAATGCCTGGTTCACTCTTTCTCCAAGGGTAAGCAACCTTAAGCCACTGAAAACTCACTAGCAAGTGAATATGTAACAAGTCATCATATAGAAGAGTGAGCAAAAAAGCATGAGCTTATGACAATTTGAGCAAATATGCTCAAGCAACTGTGAACTGATCTCAGGTGTTGCATCAAGGTTCTGTAAGTCCATATAGGTAGAAAGCTTGGCAGGGTACACTCTCCTGGTTTCAGACTTTCTCTGAATAATAGATATAGGGCCAAATTCAATAAAGCCTACACTTAGTGTACACTAAGTGTACACAATATGTATTCAATAAAATTCTTATCACATTTTTGTGCTTTCTAGTCACGCAAAAAGATTACACTAAGAGTACATGTAGTCTACACTTTGTGGTAACTTTCCCTGTCAATATTTAAAGCTGCAAGAATACCAGTAGGAAAACTAAAATTAGGAGGAAGAAGGTGTGAGCTATGTTTGTGTTGTCTGTTCACTCAGAACAGTGTACACTTAGTGTAGGTGTTATTGAATTCCAGGGATAGTCTCTGCTTGTAAGCACTGTCAGCTGTCTGGAATGCCTATCACATGAAAAGGAAGTGCAAGGCATTCAGCCTGTAATCAGGGAACTTTTCTCTTATTTTTTGGATCTAGTGTCATATACTCCCAAACTCATTCTATATGCATGCCAAAAAATAGTATTAGAACGCCAGTCTGAATTTTCATTGTGTACTTCATATCAATTTCTGCCCCACCCCTAGCTATTGGAAACACAGGGATAAAATGTCTCTCTCAAGACCATGTCATAATATTGATGTTTCATTGCAGTCCTGCATTACTGTACATATGCATTGATACCAATATGGGTATGGCAACAACTTCAGCCACCTCTGTGCTGAGCTCTTTATGAAAGCAGGCTTGCTATGCCAGTTATTAATCGCACCAACACCCACACAACTGACTCCAACCATTCAACAAAGCCAAGGTATTAGGACCACAGAAGACCACATAATGTTTATACCTGGTGAACTACAGATGACAAAGGGATTCAGGGGAGCTCACAATGGAGAAACAGGTAGAGTCAGAGAGCTCCTGTTATGGTGACTGTTCTCACATAAATGTATTGTATTCTTTCCTTCCTATTAGTCTCTCAGGTAATTCTTGATACAGTAAACTCTCAGTTAACCAGCACCCATGGGGATTGGTAGATGCCGGATAACTATAGTTTCTGATTGCTTGAGAGTTACTATTAAAAACAGGCCTGAGTAATACTGTACCCTATACTATTTGTTTGATTTGACCTGTTCTCAGGTCGGGAAGAGGGGAAATTTATTCCTATCTTCCTTTTTAAAATCCTAAAAGTCTAAAGACATAAGGTATGTTTCTGCGGGGGGGGCTCAGGAAGTGTAACACATGAAAAAGATGCTGTATTTCTTTGATTTTGTTTTTTGCTGGTTTCCGCTTATAGCTTATATCGTGTGTGTCAGATTAATATGACAGAAAAAAATGCTTCTGTGTGTTTATCAAGAGATGAGTTCTAACTGATGGCCATTTAATTGTTTACTCTGTTCCATATACTAATCATACTAGTATCTTACATGTTCTACCTTTACCTATACCGGTATCTGGGTATGATGTTATTCCCACCTCCTCATTATAGTATGAACTGAATTCATCAGCCTAGCTTTAACTTAAGGTTGCTGTATTTATCCATGCTCTCTGTATGGGTATTTAAACCCATCATAACACAACTATTTACAATATATACACTTAGAGAAAGAATGAAAAGTATGAAAGAAAAAACAAATAGTAAATTACAAAAATGACTTGTAAACGTAGTATCTTAAGGCTAGTCTAACATCCTATTTAACTCACCATAACTATGTCCTTGTACCTCATCCATGGAAGTCATCCCTCTATGGATTGTCGCTTGGGCCTTTGATACTTTAAACTCTTCCTCCCAGACTCTTTCCATTAGTGTAATCACTTCAACAATAGCTGGACTCCCTTTTCCACTTTAGGATTATCCATTCTAAATCTTCTTCCCTTTTTTCCTCCTCCCTGTCTTTTATTAACTCTAAGACAAACCTCATTGGATCAAAGGATATTGTTTCTGCATTAACCACATCTATTAATTTCCACAAATCTTGTCTGAGCTTATCAAATGCTGCTCACTGCCAGAATCCATGAAGCTAGTCCTCTACGTCTGCCCTATTACACCTCCAGCAGCCATTATTAACCATAGCAAGCATTTTCTGAAGCTTAGATGGGGTGTAAAAATATCTGTGGAGGCACTTTCAAGTAAATATTCTGAAGTTCCTTGCCTTAATTACCTTCTCTGCAGTAACACAGATTGCCACCTATAGCATCTCATTGACTTCATCTCCTGTCAACTGACTCTACACACCCCTTACTCTGTCCAATACTTTTTTCTCCTATAACTGCATAGTTTCTGCAGTCTAGACACTACACCTCTTACAACTTCCTCCTCAGCTCTTCCTTAAATCACCCATTGCATCACTGCGAGTAACTGCTTCCTGAGGGTTATAAGTATCTTCCAATGTGCACCCAACTTTGTTAGGAAGTGATATAGTAAACATACATGTTGGGACAAATTATATTGTGCCTGTGTCTCTCCCCATTATAGTATCCTCACACCTGTTGTCATCATCTCCCAGTACTTAATTGGGTCCCTAATGCTCTCAAGTCACTTGAGACAGAAGTTTGTTCTTGGTCATCTAGTCAACCTCCTATAAGTAAAATCTCCTACCCTACCAATCTCTCTACTCACTGCATCTGATATTGGGAGATATATTATCTCTGCTCCCCTACCCCAAAAAACTTAAAAGTTATCCTTATCTCCTAATCAGAGGTTGGTCTCCTTTAACATTCTCTTCCACACAGCTGAATTCTTCCTTTCATTACATCTCTCCCAGAATGCGAGCTGCAGAGCTGTCATGTATAATCTGATGTCTGTCACAGCCAGGACCACCTATGCTTAAAGCAACACTACCTTCCAGGAGACTAGTGGTTTCAACCCCCCCCCCCCCGAGGAAATATCACATCCAGTCTTTAACCTGTGCAAACACTTTGCTCACCTCTCTGGCAGGTGCCAAACAGACTGCCTTAAGTACAGACTATGAGGGTGGACATGCTACTGCAAAATTCTTACCCTCATTGTTCAAAATTCATCATCTTCCATTTTCTCAGATCGTGTTTGATTTTATACACTCCTGCCTGGTATGTAGGAGCTTTTCATAGATCCTCATATGTCATGCCTAACCAGATCACTAAATGTCTCACCGCCTCCACATCAAACATTCTTGAGTAGTCCTCACTCAGTTCCTAGCATGTATTGCAGTTAATTAGGGTGGTGTTTGTTTTTCCTTTATTTATCTTATAACTGGAAGGCTCCTCAAACTCCAGTAGAATGTCAAACATTGATCCCAAATCCTCTCCAGGCCTCCTCTATGTCAATATCACATTGTCTGCATACAAAGCTATTTTACCCCCGAGAATAACTTTGAAACTGTGATCTCCTAAATGCAAATGCTAGTGGTTTTAAATACAAAGCCAACAATAATGTCAGTCTTAAGTTCCCTTGGTCCATACCTCCTACCTAACTAGTATGGAGTGCCTGTGTATTAAGTCAACCGCTATTCTTCTAAGAGACTCAAACATGTATGCTCAGAGATTTCAAGACTTCATCAATATAAACTCCATGAACCAATTAGTTAGACTCCAACCAGGGGTGATAAAATCCTGTAATTGGTCCTTACCAATATGGGGCAGCTTTGCCTTCCATCAACTGTAACTTCCTCCCTAGTCAAATCAGACAAGTCAGTCACAAGACTGAAGCCTGAAGCATCTTTCAACACCTGTATGTGGATATTATGTGAAGGTGAATCCATTCAAACTGAGTGAAGACCAGCCTAAATTCAAAACCCCCTTCCATCTTGATTATGTGGAATCCTTCACTGAAAAAGTTTATGTGATTGCAAACAGCTGCATAGACACCTCGGTCTGCACAGAGATAAATATAAAGCCAAATAAAAAAATAACCTCCTATGGTGGAACCCAGATATAAAAATACTCAATAATAAAAGAAAAAAAAACTTATTCCACACAAAAATACATCTAACTCTCAAGATGCCAAAAATGCAATTGCTAAACTAAACAAGGAACTCAGAACCCTGATCAAATCAGCCAAAGCTAGATATAAGGTAAAAACAGACACCAGGCAAAGGATAGCCACAAAGCCTTCCTTAATTATGTTAAAATGTTAGAACAATATCTGGCTCTATGCAGAGCTAATAGTAAATGATGTAATATACTTCCAGAGGACATAGCCAGTTTATTAGCAGACAAATTTAACTTAAACCTCACCTTCTCTCCCCTCCAGTATTCGCAGATCACATATCCATACATGCCTACCCTAATCAAATCATCAAACAGCAAGTTCTAAAGGTTCTATCTCAGGCCAAGAACACTACATCTAAAGGACAAAATAACATGTCAGGCTACCTTATGGTCAGCATGAAATATGACTTGTCTGATCCCCAACATAAGCTAATCAATAGCCTTAAAACAGGCTTCATGCCAGATTAATGGGACAGCGACAGTCATTCCCTTGCACAAAGGTGGGGCTTCAACAGACCTGGGTAATTATAGACCCATAAGCCTGACCAGTCTCATCTGTAAAGCTGTGGAAAGAATCATTATAATATTAATATATAAAGATATAAATAACCTACAGACTCTCAACCCAACCCAGTCTGAATTTGTAAAGGGCTGATCTTGCCTATTCAACCATGTCAACTTCTTTGAAAAAGTTACTGAAGCAATGGATTATGACAAAACAATGCACATCACATATCCAATCCTTGCAATGTTGTTTAGCACTATCCCACACTAATGTATCATATATAAACTTTCCTAGCTAAATGTCAATCCCAATGCAACTCAATGGATAGCAGACTGGCTCTCAAATAGAACCAGGAAGTTAGAGTGGATGGCTGACCTGTCACTAGAGGTGTACTCCAGGATTCAATCCTTCGGCCGTTCCTTTTAGACATTTACTCCTTGGAGGTCAAAGCTAATGTTAAGGGGTTTTAGATAAAGTCTGCAGATGACTGCAAACTTTGTGCCATCATAAACTCCCCAGTGGACACAGAGATCTTCCAAGAGTGCCTGTCACAAACAGATAGCTGGTGTCAAAACCATGGGTTAAAATGTAATGCAAAGAAGTGCATAATCATATCCTTTGGTAAGCATGACTCCCCTCTTAAGTATCAAATTGACATTACACCTCTGGAAATTGATTCCATTGTTAGGGATCTGGGAACCTATGTCAACCATTAATTGTCCTTTGATCACCACGTATCCACTGTTGTAAGGAAGTCCTTTTTCATGGCATATATCTAAAGGTATTGTGTCCAAATTCAGATATGTAATTGTTCCACTGTACTTGTCACTCATTAGGTCGATTATTTCAGTATAATGCTTATTTCCATATATACTTCTCCAAACACTTGTCACAAATGGAATGACCACAATGATTTCTCATTTCAAAAATTAAAAAAAAATCAAATGTCTAAATTGTAAAAAACAATGCAGACCATCTCAAAGCCATGTTCCTCTTTTCATATTATATAGGTTACTAAGAGGCAACCTCTGCCTTGTGCATACAGCTGCAACATATCCTGTTTTGTTAGACCTATTACACAGTCACAAGTCCCGGGGTATTGTAAACACTGGCTCAAGGGATCTCTCTTTGGAAAATAATTTTTACAAAATAAATATGGCATGCTGGAAGGATAGGTTCTATGGAACTGCCTTCCACTCCACATAAAGCAAAGTACTTCTCTCACTCTATGCAAAATATTAATCATTGTCTTCCAACAGCTCCTCCATCTTTACTGGGAGTTTTTTTTATCAGCAAGTACTACCTCACCCCTTCTGCAGAATTTTCTCTGTTCATGCTTCTCCTTTTGTCAGGTATCAGAAGTTATTAGCATAAATTCTAGGTGATCCTATATTTAAAACACAGAAGGATGCCAGACAACATTCTAGATTCCCCATTGCTGCTTCATCCAACTGGATTCACTCCCAGGGCTGGCACAGACTTTCACTAGTAAAAAGAAAGGCAGATTAGCATTTATTATCAGTGAAATCTTATTGTTTTACATATTGCCCAGAGTCCCAACAATAAATGAATTGAAACCATTTCTTGTAAAAACATAGGCAGTGGCATTAACAGTTGAAAATTGTGTATGGCAGATCTCTCAGGTGCTCTTTCACATGGGGGTGTGCTAAAATTTACATATAAAAACTTACTAGGATGGAAAGAGAAGAAGCATGAATAAAAAGCTTGCAGCACAACTGCTGACTTAAGCTCAAGATAGAGCAATGTTCATGGTCATTACAGATATGACAGCACAACTAACTGTCCACCCAACTGAGCAAGCAAGCAACATCATCCATTAACAGTTATCAGTCATGTTGCTGTCTTATTCACATCCATTGTCTTTTAAGGCTTTATATTTTTTTAATTAAAGGAAGCAAGTCTCTTGAATGTGTGACCCATTCCTGGGCACTTTTTGCTTATTTGTCACCATGCTAGCATTAGACCACCTGATACTAATTGCTCCCTCATGTGGTCCCATATCACTTAGTGTCCCTACAACCTCTTCTGGAGTCCTGAAGGACCTGGTTCCTTCAGGAAAAAAAGATCCAAATAGTGCTTGGATTTATCAACCAACAGTGAAGCCATCTTATCTTACATTGCTTCTGTATGTGTTTGAAAGCTGCCCTCCATCTCCTAGTACATACTGAAAAATCTTTGTCAATACAAACTCTGGTCTCACTAGAGCAGTGGTGCAAACCAAATTGGTCTGGGAGAACAATGGCCTTGTCCAGCAGGTATCCAGGCAGTATAATGTGCTCTCTCAATGTGGATCTCTGATTCTAGGATTTTGGTTCATTCCATAACTGACTGTCTCATGTATGTTTGGCAGTCCTTCCTCTCCAGACTCTCTGGTATGTCATCACTCTGACATTCTTCTTTATTGCTCTGTCCTCTTGGTCAAAAATTGCTGCCTCCAGATAATCCACCTTAGCCTCCACTAGCACCAGCTTTGCTTTCAAGTCATATTTTTCATGTAAAATATCCAGAATCACATCTGAGTTCTCATTAATCACCCTAGTGACCTTGCCAATCACTTTGTCTTTCTCTGCTATGTAGTTCTCCAATCTCCCATTCATTTTATGTGTTTCCAAGAACACATCTTTTACAGTTATCTCTTGTTCTTCTCTAGTGTCTTGGTCTTCAGGCCCCATTATCTCTTTTGACTTTTTGGTATTTTCATCTTAGCTTTCTCCCATCATCCTTTCTTTACTGCCTTTCACTTTCTTCTTTTACTTCTTCATGCATTGTAACACTGAACTTCTATACTCAGATGTTTTAATGAAGCCTGTTACTACCAAAAACAATGTTCAGCACAAGGAAAACAGTTAACCGCATTGAAACATGGTATAGTTATTACTGTTCATTAAGGTTTGTCTTAATTGCACCATGTGACAGGAAATCTTGATTGGAGGGTATTTAAAAGTTCAGTTGTAGGGGATGTTCCATGTTCTGATGAAGGCAGTTGCTGAAAGTGCTTAACATTTTATTGCTTGTCCAGCAATAAACTTTTGTAAATATTTCTCCTCTGTGGTGGTTTCTTCAGACTACTGCTTAGTGTTTGGCTGCCTTGCCTCTTAATTAAAATGTTAACAGCTATGTTGTCAACTGTAGACTGTACAATTGGGGGTGAAAAACTCTGCCTGCTGCTGAGCCAGAAGAGCCCCCCTGAGATGAAATCAACAGAAGCAACTTACCTATATGATCAGACCTAATAATCTAGCCTGGTTTTGACAAAATAAAGCCACCAGAACAAAATTCACTGTTTTTCTTGCCTTTATCACAACCTGGACAATCAGTGTAACAACACATTACCAATGTGCCTGCTGCTTGCTTTTAATACTACCACATTTTGCTTGGTTAGTTTAGGTTACTGTCAACAAAGTTAAACACAGTGTGTGTGCAAGCTTTCTTCCAGAACCTGTACAACATCTGATATTACACTTGCAGCTGGCTAACGCTCACTTAATGTCAGTAGGTGCTTCTGCATATGCTCAGAGTGATCGCTCCATTCAGAAACTTGGTGATGCACTAAATCTCAACCATTCCCAACCATCCCATCTGTCATTTCCTTTGCACCAAGCCTTGAAAGCACATTTCCTTCACATCTTCAGAATATTCATACTATTGGTAGTGTCATTCCTGTCATGAGTCACATTGCTCTTTTTCCCTATTATATTAATATTAGTTGTGCCACAGCTATGATAAAACCCAGTACTAGGAATTCACCCTATTCTCCAAACAGAATTAGGATATTAACCTTTTCTCCAAAACAGACTACAAGTACATATGCAGATAAGTATTATTTGTCCCACTTGTGATACAGGGCCTTAATAAAATAATAATAATAATAATAATAATAATAATAATAATAATAATAATAATAATAATAACTGGAATAAATCACTCAAAAAAAAAAAAACACAAAATACCTTATATAAGCTCATGTTAAACCAATTCACCTGGTTTAAATACTGTAAAAATTACTTGAACACATTTTGGCCAAGGTTAGAAGATATGTACTGGTTTCTAGAACATGGCTTTTAAAATATGGTGATACATAAGCTAACTCTGGTCCAGTGTGAAATTTAAAGGTAATGTCAAAACAAAGTGAAAAATAATAACGGTATTAAACTAATGTATCTATCAGATTGCGTACCAAGATATACTAATTCCATTCAAAGATAAAACATATTGACCCTTCTAAACCAGCACTCTTTAGTTCTGAAATTGCACCCATATTCTATAAAGTCTTCAAAATGACAGCCATTGCTCAGGTAAAGGAATTGTATTGTTACTATACTGATTCCTTGAATCAGTATAAGTAAAAAAAAAAATATATATCATTAATATGGAAATCTGTCAATAATCTGCCAAGTTAACACTGCATGCTAAAATCTAGTATTATAGGTATTTATATGTCACCAAAACATGCTATCACAATTCTAGAAGGCTTGTTGCAATAAGTATCTAGTGAAAACAATCATAAAATTATAGTATCCTAAAACAGGTATATATATATATATATATATATATATATATATATATATATATATATACACGTGGAGCAGAAATGTTAATTTGGTGCTACTTTATACTGCACTGCTATACCTCGTGCAACTGAGTGACACTACTAATGTCTATACTTTTTGTATAATGTAGGTACAAATTTCATTTCAGAACAGATCTGGAGGGTTAACCTTCTCAGATGCAGTTGCCAAAGTATGCAGTTTAGCCTCTTCTTTGTTGGCTGCTATTTCATGTGATGTTTCAGACAAGCAGTAAGCTCTCACCTGACTACCAAGAGGCAACGTATCTCCTCCTCACTCTCATATTTGTCCACTAAGTCTCACCCATTGTATAATACTGAGTCAGCTTAAACTCTTTAGATTATCATATGACATAATTTTCATTCTAGTTTGTTTTACTGATATTGTCACATAATATTCCCTTTTCCCTTCCTCTCTAACTAGTACTTACTCCATCTGTCATAGCTACAGTCAGTTCTAACCTAAAAATCTAAGTTTTCTTAACTTATTCAACTACATCTTGTGGGATTATTATACTTCTTAAGAAACTATTGAAGCTTAGTTATTTTACTGCCTTCACTTACATGTTTACAAGACCAGAAGTCATCCAGTTGCCGATGCCTCAAACATATGAAACCTCTGTTAATATACATAACTTGCTGATAGCACACAAGCAAGTGTTAGTAATGTAGCTACCCCTATATTTACTATAGTAGATGCTTTAATGCACACAACCATTAGAATGATGATTTATATCTACCCTACTAGAGTTTCTCTTTCTAGGATTTCACTGAAATTAGGAATAACTCCTGCTGAACTTTTTTTTTACTCCTTAATGACAGTCAGTCATTATCCATGTCCAAGTTCTTTCTTCATCTTCTGGTCTGCATTCTCTTGGACACCTTTCCAATATGCCCCTTTGGACTGGGGCTACCTGGGGGCAGAGAGGGACTATCTAGTTGTATGTGCCAAGTGAAGGAAACAGGAGAAGAGATCAGGATGTCCCAAATACAGTGCAGTCCACAAAGCTGCATATCCGGATGTCTTTTTGCTAACCCAAAGTAGGTGGAGCTACTGACATCACATGTATCGGGTCTATATTAAAATCGTGAAAGCTTACTTTTGCGACTACAAAGTAATCGACACAAAAATGTCAAACTCCAAATACAGCGAAGGACAAGTAATGCGAAAATCACAACGTCGCATGTATTCCCGGAAGCAACAGCGCCACACAGGTAAGGTAAACCCAACGTAACAAACCTAAAGCAAAACACTATTTAAAACATTTTTTGCAGGGGGACCACACCCCCCACACCCCTCTAGTTAAATATACCAACTCCAAGACCGCACTACAGTGAGGAAAAGGATTTGTTTCCTCATCCCCACAATCACCCTGCTGGCCAGAAAAAGGTCATTCGACATTCCAGATTCGCTTTTTTCACTCTTTACTGTATTTGGAGTTCGACATTTATGTATCTATGAATGTGGGATTCCAGTATAGACCCCATGTATCACTACATACAGCATCAGTTAGTCCCTGCCCTCCTCTACACTGAATTCTACAGCAACTTGCCATGCAATTACAGCCCTGCTAATATCAAAGAGGGCATGGCAGACAGCAGACAATGGGCAAGTTATTAATTGCTACTTCTTCCCTCCCCTCAACCTAGCTCCTCTTGTATCTGAGCAACTAATCACACTACAGCTGAACTTTTCCAGATCACAAAAAATAAATAAATACAATGCATGCATAAGTAATCGGTGATGTCAGTGCCTCTGGGACAAAACTCAGAATAAAATTATCTGTCCAAATATAAATTTATTTAACTTAGCACATCTCTTGATTCTCCAAGACTTCTTAAACTAACACAAACCAGTAATAGAATGGATTTTAATTACAATACCTAGATATTTAGCAGCTAGAATGCTACTCACTATTCTCAGCATCCACGACTCAGTTTACGCCCATTAGAACTTCATCTGACTTTTCATCAACTCACCTATAACTAGTTTTCGGCCATAGAATCTGTAACTTCCGCTAGTGATTAAATGTAGCAATAACTAAAGCCAAGTTATATGCCAGGTATAAAACATAACTAGAAAGCAGTGCAAAATACTTGTATGGAATTATATGAATACATATTTTCATGCTGTCTAACAATCCATATCAGATAATCCTAAATCCCTCTGATCATGATAAAGCTTCTGTTATACCATGAGCAAGAAAAGCAACTTACCCCATTTCCAGATAATTATGACTTTACTGAAACCAAAGTCCAAAACACTGTGTTAATTTTGTACCCACAGCAGTAACCACTACAGAGATCAGTACTAAATTGCCTGTTATAACGCCAGTTTATACTGTAGTGTATCTCCGTGTTTCTGAGATAACTCCATATTTTTCTTATCTTTACTAAATATGTCATACATTAGCAATCTTCTAAGTAAAATAAAACAATGTAGTACACCATCATGTGATAACATTATAAAAGGCTAAAACTAGCTGCAGATGAGTTGGTCTGCCTAGTCACCATTCTTTGTAATAGGAACTTAACATGTGCCAAAAAGTGGAAACATGACATGATTCGCTCCCTTGCATAGTAGTTGTGATGGCTACTGTCTGCTCAAGTTTTGTAGATAGTTTAGAAAATATTGTAAATGACCAGCTTTTGAGCTGACAGTAATATTCTCCATCTAGATCAGATTAAAGTCTTTGACCAAACCTTGGATAAGTCATTATATTATTCTCTGTGAGCGATCCCGTTAGGAAGGGCTTAAATGAGATATTTGCTACTCTTTTTCTTGATTTATTGAAGTCTTTTGATATGATTAACTGTACTGCCCACATTCTAAAGATGGTCAATACAAGAGTATCAATAAAGGACACACTGGTTCAAAAATATTTATCTGACCGACTTCAGATGGAACACACGTATGGCTCAATCAAATTTATTGCTATACAGTGCATTTCAGGGTTTGATCTTTGAACCCTTACTCTTTTTCATATTTATCACTTGGCATATGTCATGCTTACTTGCGAAGGTAGATTATATAAAAGATACATCCATTGCCGTCAGTATCAATGATCTCGCAATAGCACAAAATTGCATGCAGCGTTTTCTTCTGTGTTTTAAATCTGACTCAAGACATGTAACCTCTACTAGAATTTCAGCAAAGTTAAAAGTGTGCTGTTCTTTACATGAATTTCTGCCTGTCAAGCAATACTTTTACTAGTTTAGTTCAGTGAGCCAACTGTTGGTGAAAATGTCACGTCACTAAGTAACTTGGCATTCTATCAAACAGGAAATTGCATTTTTCCTACAGTATTCAAAATAACACAATAAAGATCAGCATCATCCTTGGGGCTTTTATACATAACTAGAAGTTATATGACTCCTCAATTCCGTTATATGTTTGCCTTTTCAATTCTGCCACCAAAGCTGATGAGTACCCATTTTATCTTTACCAAACTTTCCAAAAATAAAATGGAAAAAATCAAGAGCTTTCAAAAAAGATTGCAAAGTTTGTCACAGGCTTGCAATACAGAACACATTTTGGCATTTTTTAGAAGAGGAAAGGAGAATGGATAGATGCAATTGTATTACAGTCAAACGACCTAACAGTGATCATTAATGCCGAATCCAGTGTTACCAATGATACCTAACTTAATTTGTAACAAAACCCAAAGCCATAAAGTAGAAAAACTGAATGCACAGCAACACTTCACCATTGGTTAAAACATCCTTCCAAAGGCACTGTGTCAAAAATCTTCACTTGATTCAAATAGATTGAGCACTTTCATTCTTTATTCGCATCATATATGTGGGTCAACTGTGTGATATTTCACTTAAATTTGTTAAAATACAAAGATAAAAGTGAATGTGAATATCTTTATTTATTATTTAAAGTTTATTTCTTCATTTTAATTATTTCCTCCCAAATCCTGCGGTGACAGAATTCCAGCAGAGAGAAGATAATTTACCCTAAGAAATATGGTTTTGTGGATCATCTCAAGAGCAGTTGCATTCTGAAGAAGTTCCGGTTTACGGATCAAAAGCACTTAATCTATTTTAATAAAGTGAAGATTTTTTACACAGTGCCTTTGGAAGGGTATTTTAGCCAGTGCTGGAGTGGCTGCTGAGTGTTGAATTTTTCCTACTTTACTGTGTTGGTTTTTGTTACGAGTGCTGCAGTCATCATTGGGACACCCTTTTTGTGGTTTTCTTGGTATATCTAAGTTAATTATTACTGCTATTTACTTATCACTTGTAAATCTAATTATAAAGTAAATATAAGAAACAGTGAGGTCTGAAAGCAATATAAACTTATCTGCAAGGCATATAACAATGCATTTGGGGATGGTGTTTTCATTATTCATACCTTTGAAATTTCTTCCATCCTTGTATACAAAACTGTAAAAATATATAAACTCCCAATCAATAAAGGTTGCTCAACCAAACAAAAATATTTAGAAAACAAGCAAAGGTAGGCTACCACAGAGAAACATTTATTAGCCAATAAAATAATAAAATGGCATAAAACAGCACAGGAATAAAAACAGGGATAAAGCCTTTCAACTCATAGAGCATTTATCAGATCCTGCATTACTGCTAGTAGTCATCCCCATTAAAACAAAGGGAAACCAATTAAAATTCATCTAGGAAGTCTCCTCCCTTTCATTAAATAGTGCATTACTGCCAGTGGTCCTTTGAAGCAAAAAGCAACCAATTAAAATTTAATTTTTATCTAGGAAGTTTCCTCCCTTTCAACAGTGGCTTCAAGGGAATTATCCCATTAAATCCAGGGAGCCAATCAACCTGCAAATCAGCAATCCATTGGCTCTCCAAAACCTCTGTTTTATTATATAAATCACCACCCTGAAGACTATCATGTATTAAATCTAATGTAAATAAATATAAACTTCTGTTGTACATTTTCTTGGATATGTTTAGACAAAGCACTGGTGTCCTTTCCTAGTCTAATGTCACTGAGGTGATGTAGAATTCTATCTTTATACTGCTGATTAGTCTTACCAACATAAAATATGTTACAGAGGGTACAAGTAGCTACATAAATAACATTTTTGGTATTACAATCTGTATAGGTTTTCAGCTGATATAACTTTTAGTAACAGGCTGTCTAAAAGAGTTACTACTGTTAATTGAAGCACATGCCCTGCACTTCCTGCAGGGAAAAGTCCCATTCTTCCAGGTTGTTTTCTTAGATGGAACCCCATCATTGTAACAGAGAAGTCTCTTAAAATTCATCTTATTTTTAATGCAAAACCTTGGAACTTCACCCACTATGTCCTTTATTTTGTCATCCATTGTTAGTGTGCACCAGTTCTTCTTAATAATCTCACAAACCTGTGAGACATCAGTGCTCTATGTAAGCAGGCATCTTAAGCCACTTTTTTACTGTTATCTTGCTGTGGTATGGGACAGATTAGTTCTGCTATGATATTCTCTGAAAAGTAAGGACGTCTTCTTGTTCTTTTTATATTCCTAGTGGTCATGATTCACTGTTGGACCTCTTGTCTATAACCACGAACATGAAGACACTTCACTAACTGTTCAGTTTTCTTCATATATACGTCTTCATCAGTGCATAATTTAGAGGTGTGAAGTAACTGTCCCTTGATAATATGTGGGTATACATGTGCAAAATGCATAGTTTCCTATGCAGAAGGTGGTTCTTCTAACAGTCCTTTTTATGTTTCCATGTATTAAATCTTCCTTGATCATCCAATAATAATGTTACATCTAAAAACTCAATTACATGATTGGATCTGTGGACATCAACTTGCAAAAAATTTACACCTACAATCAATGGCTAGCCCAAGATACTCAAGGATAAACAGAACCCACCCCTTTGCCTGATTGTCTCTGGGGGTGGATGGCTCACAGAATCAGCTTCTATTTATGTGACGCATCAGCTAAAGAAAGTTTCACCCAGAGATGTTACTGTACTAAGGGACACCTCACAGTTCTTAGATGCTCTGTATTGTGGTGGTACTTGCTATGTACTCAACAAAGCAAGAAAGTTCATTGTCACTGCCACACCATAGGAGAAAAATGTCATCACCGAATCATCTATAACAAACAATATTATCCTTCCATATATTCTTGGCATTGAAAAATATAGTCAGATTCCCATTGGACCATCACTTTATTGGAGTAGCTGTTGGCAGATGACATGCCCATTGCCACTCCCCATTTCTGCCAATAGTGCTCACAGCCATATAAGAAGACGTTATTACCAAGTATAATATCCAAAAGTAGACACACCTGGACAGCAGTGTTGCCATTAAGAACATCACTCTGTCTTAAAATTCTTTAGTAGCTTAAATGCAATGATCATTAGGGATTACTATAAATAGATTTTTAACATTCATGGTAACCATTATAAGATCCATGGCATTGTTCAATGTTTGTACACAACAATACAGAGCATGATTCCACAGATATCCACAGATCCACTCGAATAATTGAGTTTTTAGATGTAACATTATTATTGGATAATCAAGGAAGATTTAAACATGAATACATAAAAAGGACTGTTAGAAGAACCACCTACTGCATAGAGCAAGTATGCATTCTGCATATGCATACCTGCATAATATCAAGAGACAGTTACTTTGCACATTTAGATTATGCACTGATGAAGAAGTATATGTGAAGAAAACTGAACAATTAGTGAAATGTATTCATGTTCGTGGTTATAGACAACAAGAAGTCCAACAGGGAATCACAACCACTAGGAATATGAGACGATCAAGAGGATGTCCTTACTTTTCAGAGAATACTACATCAGAACTAACCTGTCCCATACCACAGCAAGATAACAGTAATAAAAGTGGCTTAAGATGTCTGCTTACATATATTTTTGGGAGTGTAATGAGCTGGCAGACTTTAGGGATTCTCTGCAAACTGCTCTGTTGGAGATACTGGGTGAGCAGATTGGACTGACTGGGGAGATGATTTTTTGAGTTATGCAACAGAATCAGAATTGCCTAGACATAGTAAAGTCTTGCTGAGTAGTGGCTGCCAAAAAAGCACTTACTAGAAAATGGAAATCAAAGTCTAGACCAACTTTACTGGAAGTAGAGAATATAGTAACAGAGATAAAACAAGTGTAATGGGAATCTTTATAAAAGGGAAGGAACAAACTACATAGGAAAAAATGGGAATTGTGGGAATAGTATATGCAGAGCAGGAATGAGGTTTAAGAGGCAGGATTTGAATGAGCCATATAATACTTAACTGACAATGACTGGATGGTTAATAAGTGATGTATAATGTTTGCAACTACAGTTGTTTCAATGGTGTCTGTGATGTAAGCTGTTTGCAACTAAAGTGGTATCATTTTGTATGTCTTTCCTTTATATAAATGTAAGATTGCTTTTGTCATATATGAGAATTTAATAAAGATGTTTGGAGAAAAAAAAGATGTTTGCTTACATATAGCAGTGATGTCTCACAGGTTTGTGAGATTATTAAGAAGAACTAGCGCATACCAACAATGGATGACAAAATAAAGGACATAGTGGGTGAAGTTCTGGGGTTTTGCTGTAAAAATAAGACAAATCTGAAGAAACTTCTCTGTTATAAGGATGGGATTCAATCAAAGAAAACAACCTTGAAGAATGGGACTTTTCCCTGCAGGAAATGCAGGGAATGTGCTTCAATTAACAGCAGTAACTCTTTTAGTCATCATGTTACTAAAAGGCTATGTCAGCTGAAAACCTATGCAGATTGTAACACCAAAAATATTATTTATGTAGCTGCTTGCACCCTCTGTAATGGATTTTATGTTGGTAAGAGTAATCAGTGGTATAAAGATAGAATTCTACGTGACCTCAGTGACATTAGACTAGGAAAGGACACCAGTGCTTTGTCTAAACATTTCCAAGAGAATGCACAACACAGGGTTATATTTATGGCATTAGAATTAGTACATGATGATCTTCAGGGTGGTGATTTATATAATAAAAAAGAGGTTTTGGAGAGCCGATGGATTGCTGATTTGCAGGCCGATTAGCTCCCTGGATTAAATGGGAGGATTCCCTTGAAGTCACTGTTGAAAGGGAGGAAACTTCCTAGATAAAATTTAAATTTTAATTGCTTTCTTTTTGCTTCAAAGGAGAGGAGCCCTGGCAGTAATGCAGTATTTGATGAAAGGAAGGAGACTTAATTGGTTGCCCTTTGTTTTAATGGGGATGACTACTGGCAGCAATGTGGGATCTGATGAAGGCTCTATAAGTTGAAAGCGCTTATCTCTTTTACTATGCCTATGCTGTTTTTTATGCCATTTTATTGTTTTATTAGCTAATAAATGTTTCTCTGTAGTGGCCTATCTCTACTTGTTTTCTAAATCCTTATAAACAATTGTACTTCTCTGACAAAATTCAACCCCCATGATCAAATGTCACCAAATTTATATCCACTTTCTTTCAGGCTGTTTATTAAGTGACTGAATGAAGAAAGGATTTATTTTAAGCAATATTTTTGGAAACTTGTGACAATCAAGTAGAAAAGAAGAATTATGATTCTCACTAGAATATTTCTTCTCCTCTATATGTTACAACTTACTGTACTTATGTAATCACCCACAGGCAACTACACGTGTAGGCATTATTGCAATAGCAGGATCATAAAACAGTACACTTGTGTTGCTGAATTTGTTTTGTTTAGATCAGGTTTGTAGAATTAGGACTCTAGCTTTTTTTCAGAGGAGGTTGGTGTTTTTAATTGTACTAGTTAGTTAATTGCATCTAGGACTCTTGAGACATTCCTTTACTCTCTAACAGAAGGCACTGAAATGTCAATTTGCTTTGCACAAACTTATGGAAGCCATGTTTCAAGAGCAGACTGAAATGGATATCTGATTGCTCTCACAAGGTGCTGTTGTAGTACTGGATAAAAATGGGTTAACTGCTGAGAATTTGCTGAAAGGTGAAGCAGTTTTAATGGCTCAAGTGATTGCTGGTGACACCATATAGGCCAGTATCAGAGAACATATTATCACCAAGCAAGAAGAGCATTGTAATTATAAAGGGCACACAGTGAATGCGGTGAATGCTGAAGATGGACAAAGAGAGGTGATTTCTATGTCTGGTTCTGGTATTGACAGTGTGGAAGTTGAGGAAAAATCCTGTCACGAGTGCAGTAATAAATTTTCATATGAGCAAGATTTATGAGTGATGTAATATTCACGGATAGACTGAATAAGCCTTTCATGGAAGTAACACCAAATTTTGGGGATACCAGCACTGTAGAGGAAAGGAACTATCTGTTGTACTTCAGACTTGTACAGAGTGAGGGGGTCCCTGCAGACAAGCATGCATTTTGTGAGCATATCACTCAACTGCTTGGTGTGACTATATCATATGTGCAAACTTTGGTACATTTTATTCAGAGACTACATATGATTTAGGTCTTAGGATGATTTTGAAGACAGAAAAGATATGGCAGTTGGGAAAAAGTTCTGCATGTATGAGCTGCATGTAAATTGGAATTATTCCAGTTTATGGCATACTTATTTTTAAAGGAGAGCCTGCTGTCTGAGTTAAAAAGCCATTGTCTTTTGAAGTCAGAATCGTAAAAAACAAACTATACACTGGATTTATGGATGAGAAAGTAGAAATGTAAAGTAGAACTGGTGAGCAAAGGGAGAAGATTGCTTTGTTTGGACAACTAACAATGTGCTAATAACAACCAGAAGTAGAATTGGTGACAGAAGGGAGAAGATTGCTTTATTTGGATAACTAACAATGTGCTAATAACAACCAGAAGTAGAATTGGTGACAGAAGGGAGAAGATTGCTTTATTTGGACAACTAACAATATGCTAATAACAACCACTGTTTAATCAAATGAGCTAGGCAGCCAAAAAAGCCTTTTGTGTGGCAAAAATAGTAACGTTAAAAACTCTACCAGAACTTTGTGTAGCATTGTATAGAAAGTATTCCATTCCCAAAATGCAACAAACAGTTGATACCAGTTCAGAGAAATATTTATTGTTATATTTATTTCAAATTTTGATGAAATATAAAAGTCCTTGGCATCAGCAATAACATTCTCAGAACACTGACAAAAAGTTTATATTATTGCATACATCTAATTATTAATTTTACTCACAATTTATAAAATAATAAGGTTAAGGACATTTTATTTAGAAGAAAAGTTAAACATTTGCTTATCTAAATAATCTTACAACACCTTTCTTTTTCTCCAACAAATTTATTACGCACCTTCTTCCTTCATCCTGCTTCTCTTTTTTCACACCTTTAATTCCATTCTTTTTCTAAAATTTTGATTATACCTATATTACTTAATGAAGATTTAACAGATGTCTAGGCAACCTTTTAACTTATAAAGAACTGTATATTTAAACAATAAACATGTAAAACACTTTCTCATTAGTATTTAATACATACACATAAATTAATAAATTTTACCCAGGCCGTGCCCACAAATGATCTATAGCCATCAGTGTACTACCCTGGTAAACAAACTAAAATAAAACTAAAATAAAACTAAATATAATATAATATCATATAATACCATATAATATAACATGATATAAATAGTGAATCATCCTATAAGGCACAGAGACATATGCTGTTATGGAAAGATTTTGTATAAAAATCCTTGTATAATTACCCCCTGTATATACAGTTAATATTTTTTCTTCAATAACTGAACAGCTATTGTGCTCATATTAAATTGTCTAGCAAAATCATTATTCTAAAGTATGTTGATCAGATCTCTGCAATGTAAGTGTTATTACTAGATTATTTCCTGTATGGCCATAGATCATATACTTGTCAAATCTGCCAAACTCATGTTTGGTAATGTGGGTATAGGTATTTATAAAACTGAAGAATCCATACTCATCTAGAATATGAAGCCACTGGATTGTTAACTGGCTCACACATACAATGCAGATAACCAAAATTGGGGAAATTAACTCCACAATCGAGACCAGTCACCAGTCGAATCCCTGTGCTGCAACCTCTCCTGTTTGGCATCTACTTTTCTGAAGTAAAAGTCAATACCAAAGGGCTCTGGCTAAGTAAGCTTGCAGATAAAAGCAGTCATTGAATCCCCAAATTAATTAGCCATTCAGCAGGAAGATTTCTCTCAAATAAATAACTGGTATCAAAATCATGGTCTGAAACTAAATGCAAAAAATACATTATTGTATCCTTTGGGAAGTCATCTGTGCCGGGGAACTACCACATTGACAATGTGTTCCTAAGAGTTAGCCTAGTTATTCTTTATTTGGAAACTTATGTGGACAGTAACCTAACTTTTGACCAACACGTGTCTTTCGTTGTAAGAAAGTCCAAATGGATTGTGTCTAGATCTAGGGATGTCATTGTCCCCCTTTACTCAGCCCTCGTTAGGCAAGTTATTGAATATAATGCCCCTTTGGTATGTATCTGTCTAGGCATATGCAATAACTAAAATACCCACAGACATACCTTACTGGAAGAATACAAAGCCTAAACAACATGTCCTACATGGAAAGACTCAAAGCCCTAAACATATTCTTGGCATCCTACAGACTGCTAAGAGGTGACCTGTGTCTGGCATACAAGGCATCCTCTGACCCATTACTGATGGATTTACTGCATGTCAGTAAGTCAACTGTCATCTAAAATACTTCATATAGGAATCTAACCCTCTTCTGCAGCATCAATAGAACATTTTGGAGGGACAGGTATATTTCACAGAGGATACTGCTGCTGTGGAACAGACTCCCCATCTACATAAAACAAAGTTCATCCCTACCCATTTTCAAGTGCAACTTAGATTTATGGATGGGAAACAGAATATTTACTCCAGAGCTGCCCCCTGAAACCCCAATGGATAAAGGCAGCTTCTAAATGTTTTATCCCATGTATGCGTCTCTTCAAATTATCCATGAGTATAATCCAAGTTCTTCTCATTAAGGTTAATATGTAATTATCAACCATGGGAAGGGTAAGACCAATCTATGACCAAATGGGATAGTTCATTTTGAGCACTAAAAATGAAATTGGCTAGGTTTAAAATGTCATGCAAGGGCAGCTAGCCTAGTACTTACCTATGAACTTATGAACCTATATTGCAAGTATTTATATGTAGTCAATTAATGAGACTTACATTAACAATTATGTTGCCTTTATTATTGCCATTTTAAATAGCTATATGAGATATACTGTACATGTAAATATAATTATTACATTCTATCAGGCTATGTATATGGTATATATCATACAAGTATTTTTTTGTCTCCTGATATTGCTTATATATGTGAATAACAACAAACAACTGCTAAACTGTTTCCCAGTCTACAACACAAATCAGTCCATATAACTAAGATAAAATTCAGACTTTATAAAATTTATCTGGTGCATACTGCAAACCTATGCTTAAAATAAAAAGATTATGCAAACATTCATATAAATAATGTATAATTTAGATCATGTGAACAAATAACATTGTCTTCAAAACACCATTGACACAATGAGAGTGACATTATACACACAAGGCCTACTATTATATATCTTTGTTTGTACCATTACATATGTGAACCAAAACATCTGAAAGGTTGCTATAACGACTAATGGCACATCAGTTGTGTCTTGTAACCTGCAGAATCTATGAAACACTGTGTAATGAAGCAATCACTTTAGGTATGCATGCATTATAAAACAAGTGTTCTTATGTACAAGCAAACACTATATCAGTACCAAAAAATATATTATAAAAATTCCATGCAGAAACTTCTAGTATAGCTATTACTTAAAGCGAGGATTATTATTTAAGTATAGGATGACATCAGCTCAAGGTACAATGTATGAATGATACTGCATTAAGAAAGAAAGAGAAAATTTACAGGAAGTTTATGAAACAGTTCACTCTGTGCCATTATGTAACAGGCAAACCCAGCTTAAGTTACAGGAGGGAATGTGTGTCTCTTTGTTAACAAATTCTCTAGAAATGCATAACTACATTTGATCATTTACATTGCATTCCAGGGTACCTTTAGGTGATTACTACCTCCACAATTATCAGAAAAAAAATCTTCTGACATATAAGAATAAGAATTCTGAAGTACCGGTGTAGCAATAAGCAGGCAAAGGATTCATGTACATAAAGTGCAGACATTATATATATTATTAATGACTTTTGTTAGAATCTGAAATAGTCGATGTATAAGAAAAATAGAAACATGCATCTCTTTGCTTAAGTATGTTTCAGTTCCTTAATTCTGCTTTAGATCACATAATACATTATTTACTTCCTTTTTTGTAGAAATCAGAAATTAGTTTACATTTACCTGCAATCAGTTATAATATACTATTCAATGTTTCACTGCACATTTTCTCATCACTTGTCTGCATCTGTAGTCTAGCCCTTCAGCCTTCGTCATTCCCATGCTTTAATATTGTCATTTGTACTTGAGTAATGAAAATTTCATATGCTAGATAAAACAGTATTCAGAAATATGTAACTGCCATCACTCTGACTTACAACTTCACTTCCACTTTTTTTTGCAGAAGTTAAAGACTCACTGCAAAGCAGAAATAAACAATCAAGAAGCATATTCATGGATTATAGATTCATAGATATCCCAAGGCCACTAAGTCTTTTTTAACACCTTTATTGAATTATCACTTATGACACAGGCAAACTTACATTTATATAAAAGCAATCAAACCATGTCAACAAGTTTACATTTACAGGTATTATATATCACATATATACAGTTATATATCATATAATCTAAACAACATTGTATAAATTATTCAGTGACTGCCTTCTCCTAAACCTCTTTTCTCCTACAAACCATTTTTCTGCATGAGTTGTTCCAAAAATTCAATTTGTATTTATTTTTTAAACAAGAAACATCTTTATTAAATTATCACTTATGACATAGGCCAGTGGTTCCCAAACTTTTTTGATTCTCAGCTCCCTTTCTGGATCCAGGTTTACCCAAACCCCCCCCCCCTGCGGTGCTCATAAATTACATATTTCAGGGGTTCCCAAAGTGTGCACTGTGGCACCCTGGAGAGCCACGGCTTCCTCACAGGGACACCACAAACTAATAAGCTTAGCTGCAAAATAAACCGCAAACAGTTTACGGTTTATTATGCAGTTAAGCTTATTAGTTCGCGGTGAGTGTGAGTGAATGTAGAAATGAATGAAGAAGTGTGTGTGTGTGTGTGTGTGTGTGTGTGTGTGTGTGTGTGTGTGTGTGTGCGTGTGTGTGTGATCGGGAGAGTGAGAGCGATGTGTGAGTGAATGCAGGAATGAAAAGGGAAGGCATCTCTGATCAGTACTAGCAAAAAACTACGATCACTCATAAAATCATCCAAGGCCAACTTTGAGAGAAAAATCGCAAAAGACACTAAAGACAATCACAAGGCCTTCTTTAGTTATGTTAGAAACCTGGGTGGAAACTCCCAGATATGCTCAGAGTTAGTCCAAAATGACAAAAAGTACACTGAACCCACAGACATTGCCAACATACTGGCAGACAGGTTCAGTGCAAATCCCCCCTTCCCCCCAAAAGGAGAAATATCTATCCCAGCAGAGTGTAGCCTCCCTAACATCTCAGATGCCCAGGTGAGAGCCGCCCTCTCCAAAGCTAAAAACACAGCATCAATGGGACCAGACGGTGTCCCGGGTTGCGTGCTACATGAACTCCAAGAGGAACTAAACCCGCACATAAGGCTGCTGTTTAATCTTAGCCTTACTACAGGATACGTACCCAAAGAATGGCGTACAGCAACAGTGGTCCCACTCCACAAAGGAGGTGCTTCTATGGACCCTGGAAATTACCGCCCCATAAGCTTGACGAGCCTGGTCTGCAAAGCTATGGAGAGGATCATTATGGAACTCATAAACAAAGACATTGGGGACCTACAGACACTGGATCCTACCCAATTCGGCTTTGTCAAGGCCAGATCCTGCCTTTTGAACCTGGTCGACTTTTTTGAAACAGTCACTAAGGCCATTGATGAGGGTAAGGCAGTTCACACAGCCTACCTTGATCTTGCAAAAGCCTTCGACACAATACCCCACTTGGGCATCATAGACAAGCTCACCAGCTTAAATGTAAACCCATATGTCATAAGATGGGTTGCAAACTGGCTCAAGGACAGAACCCACAAGGTTAGAATTGCTGGAGCCATGTCAGACTCTAAGCCAGTCACAAGCGGTGTCCCACAGGGCTCGGTCCTGGGACCCCTCTTGTTCGGTATTTATTTTTCCGAGGTGCAAGCAAACATAGGAGGATTGTGGCTGACAAAGTTCGCAGATGACTGCAAACTGGGTGCCATAATTGATACTCCAGCGGACACAAGCATCTTTCAGAAAGGCCTCATAGAAATGGATAACTGGTGCCAGAGCCCTGGCCTTAAACTGAACGCCAAAAAATGTATAGTCATACCCTTTGGGAAAAACAAAGTACCCACAAATTACCACATAGGTGGTAATCCATTAAGTACGGAAGAAGTAATCAGGGACCTAGGGACCCAAGTTGACAATAACCTCTCATTTGACACTCACATTGCCAAGGTGGTTAGGAAGACCTTCTATATTACCCACCTTATCATGAAAGGATTCACATCTAGATCAAGAGAGGTCATTTTGCCCCTATACTCTTCCCTTATCAGGCCCATAATTGAGTACAATGCCCCGTTTGGGATGTACCTTACCCGACACCTGCAGCAGTTAGAAAGACCCCAAAAGTACCTCACCAAGAGGATCAAGGGTCTCAAACATATGTCATATGCTGCCCGGCTGAAGAAACTCCAGCTCTATTCAGTCGCATACCACCTACTCAGAGGTGATCTATGCCTGACGTACAAGGCCATGTCCAATCCAGAATTAATGGACATGCTCCACCTCAGAAAATCCAAATCCACCAAAGCCACGAGAGCGAGAGATTTGAACCTCAACACAGAAATAAATAGGAGGTGCTGGAGGGACAGATTCATAACCCAGAGGCTCCCTACACTCTGGAACAGAATCCCAGTCCATGTTAGGCAGAGCCCCTCACTGACTCTATTCAAGAGAAATCTCGACGAGTGGATGGGAGATCGTAGGTTTACCCCGGGGGTCATCTCTGTGTCACTACTAGACAGAGACACAGTAAACTAAACCCTAAATGGGCATAGTATTCTCATTCCAAGGGGTGGCGAAAGCCACACACACTCTGGATAGGCTTATAAATGCCCTAGGGTAGATAGCCTAGTATGAACCTATGAACCTATGAAGAAGTGGCTGTGTGTGTGTGTGTGAGATCGGGAGAGTGAGAGCAATGTGCGAGTGAAGCCAGGTATGAGGAAGTGGCTGTGTGTTTGTCTGTGTGTGTGTGTGTGTGTGTGTGTGTGTGTGTGTGTGTGTGTGTGTGTGTGTGTGTGTGTGTGTGTGTGTGTGTGTGTGTGTGTGTGTGAATGAATGCAGGTATGAATGAGGAAGTGGCTGTGTGTGTATATGTGTGAGATCGGGAGACTGAGATCAATGTGTGAATGAATGCAGGTATGAACGAGGAATTGGCTGTGTGTGTGTGAATGAATGCAGGTATGAATGAGGAAGTGTGTGTGTGTGTGTGTGTGTGTGTGTGTGTGTGTGTGTGTGTGTGTGTGTGTGTGAGAATGAATGCAGGTATGAATGAGGAAGTGACTGAGTGTGTGTATGTGATTCACACCTCTCAACTGTACAGATTTTCGCAGAATGTCCAGATTTTTGCCTCATATTTTTGGTGTGTTCCTCCTTAAAATCTGTACTTTTCTGGAAAATAGTTGAGGATTGAAGTCATTAAATAATGACAAACATTTGAGTTTAAAACTCCACATGCTTCAGAGAATTCATGCTAATGCAAAACCTATTATTCTATCAACTTTCTAAGTTTTTAAGAGCAATATTTAAAATCTGTCCCTATTTGTCTCCACATTTCCAAGCCTAAAATGATGGCGGGACAGATAGGGACAAATTTGAAATATTGCTCTTACAAACTTAGAAAGTTGATAGAATAATAGGTTTTGCATTAGCATGAATTCTCTGAAGGATGTGGAGTCTTAAACTCAAATGTTTGTCATTATTTAATGACTTCAATCCTCAAATATTTGCCAGAAAAGTACATATTTTTGGAGGAACACACCAAAAATATGAGGCAAAAATCTGGACATTTAATCACACACACACACACACACACACACACACACACACACACACACACACACACACACACACACACACACACACACACACACACACACACACACACACTTCCTCATTCATACCTGCATTCACTCACACATTGCTTTCACTCTCTCTCCTGATCAAACACACGCAGTCACTTCCTCATTCATTCCTGCATTCATTCACACATCGCTCTCTCTCTGTCTCTCAATAAAACATACACACACACATTCACTTCCTCATTCATATCTGCATTCATTCACACTTTGCTCTCACTCTCCTGATCTCACATATACATGCACACAGCCACTTCCTCAGTCATACCTGCATACATTCACACATTGCTCTTACTCTCCTGATCTCACACACACACACACACACACACACACACACACACACACACACACACACACACACACACACACACACACACACACACACACACACACAGCACACACATACATACACACACAGCCACTTCTTCATTCATTCCTGCATTCACTCACACATCACTCTCACTCTCCCGATCTCAAACACACACACACACACACACACACACACACACACACACACACACACACACACACACACACACACACACACACACACACACACACACACACACACACAGCCTCTTTTTCATTCATTCCTGCAGTCACTCACACATCGCTCTCACTCTCCCGATCTCTTTCTCACACACACAGACTGTTTTGCTTTCATGCACGCATTCACTCACACACGCAGACAGATGCACACACACTCATGCAGGCATTCACTTACCTGCAATCAGCTGCTAAGCTTCGCGGCTCCCCTGTAAGGAAGCTGCGGCTCCTCAGGGCACTGCGGCGTGTAGTTTGGGAACCCGTGACATAGACAATTATGCATTTATATAAATGAAAGCAATCCATATTGACATATTTTAGTTGCAAATGTTATACATTACTTACAACCTACTCAATCATTGTCAGTCAAACATTGCATAGTTCATTCAAATCCTGCCAATTTTAAACCTCATTCCTTATCCAGAACATTATTCTGCATGTATTGTTTCCATGATTTCCCCTTTTTTCTATGTAATTTTCTCCTACCCTTTTCTAAAATCCCATTTCCAGCAGTTTTGTTTCTGTTACTATAGTCGCCACTTCTAGTACAGTTGGTTTAGGCTTTGATTTCCATTTTCTAGTAATTGCTTTTTTGGCAGCCACCATAATTAGGCTGAGTAAGGCCTTACTATGTCAAGGACACTAAGTGCTATGACTATTCTCACATTGCTAGTACCGTCCCCCAGGCAGCATCATCTTTCTCCAGAAGGGCAATACTGGTCTTGGAGATAATTTGTGGATATCCACCCAGTCATCTAGTTTATGTTTAAAGGGGAAATTTATTCCAGGGTTTTGGGAGGTGCTTGGTTATAAATCTATTCCTCTACATTGTTTTATGTACCTGTTGGTGAAAACTTATGTTCCTGGTTCTGGTATTAGTGGCAATATTGGACTTCTGATGAATTGAAGGTTCAGGACAATCAGATCTCCATTGGTATGGTAAGTAAGGCAGAGATCCCTTATCATAGCTCAGGGAATTTAGGCCTGTGATCTTTATAAGTTAGAAACATTCAGGGCCATTCTAATTGTATGATATGTTTAGTGATACATAGCCCAAAAGGACTTTACACTTGATAATTGTCCTGATCAATGCTGAGTATAAGGGAGTGTTTACCTCTTTAGACCTCGATGATATTCCTTTGGAAATTATCTGGGCAAAATAAAAAGATTTCCTGACAACCATTGTTACATGATGCTCAAACTGAGTTTTCCTTGAGAGAAACATTCACTTTGTGAAATATGAAATTTAGCTCACATATAGTAAAAGATAAACCAACAGCTATTAGAAATAGCAAATTTTCATATGTTATTTCTTTAAAAAAAATCTAGTAGGAATGAAATTTGCATAACATGAATATGCTAATTATTACATTACACCAAAAATTGTACTAAAATGACAACAATAAATCAAAAATAAATAAATAAATAAAAAATAAATAAACTAAAACATTAAAATACTTACAGGTTCTACTATGAAAAGTCAGCTTTCTGAAAGCTGATGTTCCAAAAAACAAACAAACAAAAAAAAATGACAGAAAAGGAAAAGGGCAAAAAAGTCCTTTTTTTTTGTTTTTAGCAGGGGGCAAATCCCCACACCCCTGAATTTATATATACTAAGCCCATGGTCGCCCCCACTCAATGAAGGGAGTAAGCTCTCTAAGAAAGTGAATCATTGCCTATGCACAATTAAAAGTTACACTGCCAATTGATTTCCTATGGTAAAAAGTATTTATCATTATGCCATTTGTCTTTTTTTTTCTGCATTGTGGGTTACTGATACTCATGCGATTTTACTTTGAGCACATGTAGGGGCACTAATACTTACATTATCTCTGCATATTATACTTTATTAATCATATAGGCTATGTTAGACTGGCTTGCCTTTATTTATAGTATGTAATCATGTTCCTAAATTATTAAAACAATTTTAAACAAAGTAAAAAAAATAATAAAAAATACACTGCTGCAGCCAGATACACAAAAACTGTCCCAATTTATTATAAACAGATCCACAAATTCAGACTTGAGCGCTTTCTTCCCTTTAGAATTTCCCTATTCTAAAGGGAAGAAAGCACTCAATCTGAATTTGTGGATCTATTTATAATAAATTGGGCCAGTTTTTGTGTATCTGGCTGCAGCAGTGTATTTTTTATTATTTTTTAGTGATTGTTACACTGATCTAGGCTCAAGTTTGTGGTTTTAATTTTAAACAAAGTAACATCTTAGGAAACATTTTGTCTGAATTTATTGCTTTTCCTGTTATTAGTTGAAGAGAATTAAAACAATTACTAAATATTATGGGTGAAAATCCTTAATGCCTGTGTATATTCCCCAGCCTAACAGTTTATAGCATTACTTATTATTTGTCTGCTGTTGTATAAGTATGGATTTTTAATCTCTCTTACTTTTGCCATGTCTTCTTGGAGGTGAATAATTCTACTCCATATTTTCATAATTAGTCATTTTATTTCTGTACTGAACAAAAGAAACAATTTCTTATAATGTGTTGAAGGTTTTGATCTCATTTGGCAGAAATATGTTGAGTCTATTAGGGTAAACAACATAAGTTCTTACTTTACCCTTTTTGACAGCTTTGAACACAGACCAACATGCTCTTTTTTTCCATATTTTAGGAGAACAGTCATTCTCAGATCTAATGTTATTGTTGCCCACTTTGTCAGGCGGACGTGAGAAAGCAGTTTTTAGTTTTAATTCCTTCTCAAGAAAATAAATTTGCTTTAGAATTAAGGCTCTTTCAGAGGATTTTGGTTTAGTCAATGTTTTGGAGAAGAAACAAAGGAAAGATTCTCCTGTAGATTTAAGATTTTGGTAGCTAAATGGTTAAGAAATGAACCACATTTTTGCTCCCATTCATTCAGGTACTCCATAAATTCTCAAACTATTTCTCTTTCCCTGCTCTCTAAATTATCCATTTTTTTCTGATTGAGAGTTTTGTTACTGAATGAATTCAGTCTTTGTTTTTTTTTTCCTCTTTTAAGTAGTCATCAATGTCAGTAAGGGAATTTTCAGTGTCCTCTATTAGAGCTCCTTGATGCTGTGCCATATTCTTTAAGATTTCAGTTTATGTGTTGCAGTTCTCTTGAGGTAAATCCATTTTGGTATAAAATTGATCCATCTTGAAAATAATTCCTGAATGAAACAGATTACATGCTGATGGTGTTTTTTCACAGTTTATATGCTGAGAAGACTTGAAGGTTCTCATTTTTTATATTTATCCAACTTGACTGATTGCAGAAAAAACAGGAAAAGTTATATTCTATAGACACCAAATTCCAATTTTACACAAGATCTGCAACAGGCTGTCCTTAGAATGGTGTGGCTGTTTATTTGTCCAGATAATAAAATGTATTTGTGTTGTATTTCTGTTTTACTGCAGAACATCATTAAGAGAACTACTTATTGACCATATAGGATCATCTTCCAGGACATGAGGTTTGTATCTGCTGGGGAAAGGTATACACAGCAAATGTTTTTCTTACAGATGTATGGGTCAGTAATTTTGCCAAGGAAGAATGTTTAGGTGACATAAATCTATAAGAAGGCTTTACCACTATGTTTGCATAGAATTCTAGCACTTCACCCATGGAAAGCTTTGAGGGATGATTTCAATAAAGGGGGCTTATAAATGAAGTATTATCAACTGTTAACCCCAGTTGCTCCACCACTGTACAATTGCAATTCTATTTGCAACAGTCTGGTGCACTAATATGCTTTCTTATTCTCTGTTTTTTGACTCCTCCTTCTACTGGTCCACCTGTGGTGCCTGATGTGGAGTGTTGGTGAACACATGGGTCTGTGCCAGCTGATGCACTAAATGCTGGATCGGCACTTGTCACCAGCCCTGATTCTCAGCAGTAAGATCAATGTCACCCTACTGAAGACAACCAGTTGGACTCACTGGTGGCCTTTTTGGCCACCTCTAAGAAGGGGATGTCTCCTTTGAGAGCAGCCCAGAGGGGTCCCCCTTGGTCATATTCAGTGGTTGGTCATGTCTTAGGTGCACTGGCAGTTGGATTCCTGCATTAAAATCATAAAACATATCCTAGTGTGGCTGATAGAGTCCTGTGACTGGCCTGCGCCAACCATTAGGCCACTAAGAGTAGAACCTGTCCATGATGTCAACCACAGAGGTGAATGACCCTGGGTTGGTTCTCCTCTTGGCAAATGAGACAGATACCCTATAACCTGTTTGTTCCCCCATCCTGCTGTTCCCCAACCTTATGCATTATTTTTTATACCCTGTTTCTAGTTAGACCTCCTCATCACCAGTTGTCCTCTCTCTGTATAACTAAACAACTGAAAAGACATGACAAAAACTGGTAAAAACAAACAACTAAGAGTGAGGAAACTGAAGCCAGTAACTGAACAATACTTTAATCCACCAATATAAGCACTTTTGTTCAAAACACTTTGAACTTCATCAGACAAACAACCTGGATGCCCCACCACTGGCCCAGTAATCAAGGAGCCTCAATCCTCACCACTTGCAAGAGTGGGGACATACACACTGGTAGGATAATAAGTGCACATACAGTAAAGTGTAATTTCCCTTAAGAGCACACAGAGATCACAGTCAGTCTAGGGCTGGATTTTCTGTCTTTCTCCAGATCCTCAATAAGACTCCCACTGGCACAGCAACAGAATTAAGATCTCAGCTGAATGGCCAAGCCAAGACCTCCAGCATCCTCTCTGTCCAACCAGTGCTTTGTGTCCCTGCCCAAGTAGCTGACACACACACACACACACACACACACACACACACACACACACACACACACACACACACACACACACACACACACACACACATATACACTTTGAGATTTGATTTATATACAAACACACACACACACATCTGGGAAAGGCTGGCCCAGGTTTTCTAACTATGTCCCCTTTCGCCCAGACTATAAGTCAGTTTGGACTGCCACCAGCCACTCCTTATCAGCTACTTTAAGGCCCTTAACAAAGGGTGTCCAATCTTACTGTGTAATGCTACTGTTAATGCAAATGGTAGTTTGACCAAGAGCAAGGCTATTAGGAGTGACCTGCACAGTATCACTAAATAGATATGCACTTACTCTAAGAGCTTAAAATATGTCTCACAAATATCAGCCACAATGATAGGTTTTAATATATTTAATAATAAATAATAAAAGAACAAAAAATACTCAGTAAACAATCACAGTTACTTCAGAGTACAAAATCACAGGAAATATTTAAAATGACATTAGAGGACAGTCTCAAATAAATAAAGAAAACATCTAAGGTATGCTTCACTATATTCCTAACTGTATCTAAGAGAATTTACTGTACCCTAGACTTACTTACTCGTAGCAAGGCAAGACAGATGCGGTGAGTGAGTTTTCCAGGTAATGTTGTCAGGTCAAAGACAAATACAGAGTACTCAGTCTTTCTCTCTCTCTCTCTCTCTCTCTCTCTCTCTCTCTTTCAGAGATTTCTTAAATTAATATTCAAATATTTATGCTGGGGTAGCTGGCAGCATGACATCACTTCTTGTCATCTGACTATATGTTCCCAGACTCACAACCATTGATTTTATCAGCTGCCTGTGAAAACACATAGACCTTATATCTTTTGGCAAATAGTGGAAGTCGTAAAATAATTTATATTCTTCCCCATTTAAAGACAATACAAAAAACTTCTAGTTCTAGACATTATGTCTCCCATTGCATTGAAACTGAAAGATAACATATCTTTTATTGTGTGGTTATAAAATAATTAAATTTCAACTATTTTTTCTGAAGTTTTGCAACTTAACCTTCTATGTGCCATTTCCCACTGTTAAAACATATACATTTACACAGTTACAATATATACATTTTTGTTCTTTTCCAGTAGGGTACACTGTGGATACATCTTTAAGCTGAGTACTCTACAACCTATCTCTTCAGCACATGTCTGTACATACCATCTTATGTGACATACAGTTCTAATACATTTGTAACACAGGCAAGCATATGAATTATGTTGATATTCACAATTGACACATAACCATTTATGAAATTCCAGACAGCTGTGCTCACAGTGTGTCCCTCTGTCACACTTGTATATAAATCATATTAATATTCATAAATGACATATAATTATTTACTAAATTCCAGATAGCTAGGCTGACAATATTTCCTTTCCTTTTGTGACACAACCATTAGCAAAACCAGGTTAAAAACCAAACAGGCAATTCATGTGATTAATTAAGTTAGGTTAAATTAAAACATTAAGAATTAAGAGTTAAGAATTAAAATTAAAAATTAATCCCTCCTACTTACAGTTGTGCACTATACCGATGCAAACCCTCTTCTTAAAAATCATAAACAAGCACATTAAATTTATATAATTACAAAAAATAAAAAATACCTAAATAAATGATATTCAACAAACTTACAAATCATCTTGCTAGAGATTTGAACTTTAAAATACAGTTAATTGAACAACTGTCATTTAATCCTAGCATATGCATTCTATAACACCTGCCATGTAAGCTCCTTGCGTTCAAGAGGAAGGGTTAATGGACCTCCTCTTTTCATATTCTTAACACTGTCTATAACTACATATTTAAAACAGTGACCTTCATTATTAAAGAAATGCTTGGCCAGGGCATTGTTCAACTTAACTTTCTTAATGCTATATTTGTGTTTGTAAATGTGATCCTACGATCTGTTTTTCTGACAAAAAAAAAGTGCAGTTCTGCCAAAGTGCGCAATAAACAACTCCTTTAGAGTTGCAATTATAGGTGCACTGAATTTTATATTGTAGCCTCCTTACATGAAATTACTGACTCTCAGTAATCAATTTAACAATATGGGTCATCACCACACTTCCTCATACCAAGTACTTTCCTATTGGAGTTAGAGTTCAAATTCTGCAAAATATTTTTTTAAATCGTAGCCCTCTGGCTCATGATCATAGGCTTGCAACCACGTCTCTCACTTGTTAAAATGTCTTCCTCAAAGAGAATCCAATTTTTATATAAGATATTATGTAAATTGTCAGCATGCATGGTAGTAATAAACTGCACATTAAAGTTACTATTGTTGTTACCCATGTCTTTCCTGTTACCATCATAATTCTCATCCCTTTCAATTTCTTCTTTGTTTAAAATGGGTTTAAAGTGGCCTTAGTGCCTCTTATTTTGCACTTTGTCAACCAAGTTCTGAAGGAGCTGCTGTGGGTAACCCCTTCTAATAAACATGCCTGCCAAATTACTACATTCCTCCATAAAATCATGTGCCAAAAGAGGTCATCTTTACAACCCTTACCAACAGGCTTTTAACCATAGATTTTTTTTTTTTGATAGTAAGGGTGCATGCTAGGAAAATGGAGGAAATTGTTCGAGTAGGTCTTTTTTCTATAAATTTTGGAGGTATAATTCAAATTCACCTTTTCCTTCATTAACAAAATGCCCAACTAAGGTACTTTATCTGTACTAACTTCATGAGTAAAAGGCAAGAAGTTGGTAGTTTGGTTTAAGTATTCCATAAACCCATCAATACTCTCCCTACCATCCGTCCATAAGATAAGAATATCATCCAGGTAGTGGCTGTAGAAATAGATCTTTCCATAAAAGGAACTATCAGAAAATATAAATTTCCACTCCCACTGGATCATCACCATGTTGGCAAAGGTCGCCCCACATGCTGAGCCATCACCACCTCAATTATTTGGAGATAGTACCACCCATTGAAAGATAAAAATTGTTACTAAGTACAAGTTCTAACAGTTCTACATATAAATTAACCATATCATGTGGGACATGTTTAGATGTTAAAAATTTGGTAACCAATTCCATCCCTTTATCTTTCGGAATCGAAGAATACAACTCCTTAACATCTATCATCAGAAAGATGTCTTTGTCCCTGTAGTCAAGATCACCAATCATCCTCAAGAAGCTCCAAGAGTCTTTGCATATTTGATTTTTCTCCATCTAGATGGATTTGAACTTACTATCAAGGAACGTAGCACAAGCATAAGTTATTGACTGCCCTCCATCAACAATTGGATGCCTGGGAGGATTGGCTAAGTCCTTATGAAATTTGGGAACTCCAAAAATTATAGATGTTAGGAGAGATACCATATTCAAATAATTATAAATGTCCAAGTCAATCCACTTTTCAATAAACATATCCTGTATCTGTGAACTAATACGCCTGTAAGCTTTGTTCACTTCATTCAATGAAACAAGTTCGTACATTTCAGTTTGAAGTATGCTGTTCATCCTTTTGTTATAATCACTTATGTCCATTATAACTAATCCACCCCCTTTATTGGGTTTCATAACCCATATGTTTTGTTCTTTTAAGAAATTCAAACCCATACGATCCTGCTTACTCAGGTTGTCACCAAATAGTTGTCTTTTCCTTTCTTGCAACATTTCTTGGATATCCAATTCACATGATTTCTCATAGAGAAGCAAGATGGGGTGAAGGGGGGATTGAATGTACTAGTAGTGTATATGCTGTCTCCAGGCAGCAGAAAATCATGAAAGAGAAGTTTAAAATTCAGTTTTTTCAAGAACAGCTTCAGATCAATAATAGTAGCTAAATTGGTTTTAACCAAAGGGACAAACGTCAGATCTTTACTCAAGGTATCCTCTTGTTGAACATTAATAGGAGTTGCTGAAAAGTTAAAAATTTTAAAATCAGCCTCCTGATTAGTTATTATATGTACTGAAGCATTCTCCTTTCCTTCTGCTGCAGTAATTATTAAATTGCAGTTCTGGGACAATTCTATTTCCTCCCGTTGCTTTGGTATGGCTTGATTGGTTGGTGAAAGTGGGCTGTGTCAAATTCCACTCCCCTCATTTCCTTCTGGAAAATGTGTAAAAATCCTGTTCCTTAGATTGGCTACTGTAAACTGATACATTATTCTTCTCTCTCAGACAGTCCGACATCCTCAAAGAAGGGGATTGATATTACATTGGTTAGATGACTCATTACTTTGCTCATCCTGGCCTAGTTGCTGACATATTCTCCACTAAATTGTCCTGTTGTTCAGTTGGAAAATACAGAGTGGCCTGCTGCCAGTACTTCTTACCCCATTTCTGTGATGATGGAGGTTTAGAGTATGCTGTCCCTTTCCGATAATCATCTTTGTTCCTCTGTATTTTTTTTACACTTGTCCTGTTTTAATTTAAGCGGATATTGGTCAGTGCTGCAGAAAATCCTGTAGTAATCATCATGAAATCTTTTAAAGAAGTTGACATTTTTAATAAGTTGGTCAAAATTGTTTAATTTTGTAGCCGTGGTGTCAATTTGCCTGGCGTTATGTTTGATAAGCACTTCTAAAAATTCACAACCATATCTATCAAAGAGTTTTAATAGTTCCAAGTGTAATGCTGTTTTTGGAATTGGAATTGTTTTTGGCAACAACAGACTGTTGGAAACTTTATTCTACATGCTGTAACCGCATTTTTATGCTTCAATTGCATTCGTACCATTTCAGGAATGAAAGGGACGCCATGTTGCTATGTTAATATATGGTACTGTTTCTACAACTTTTTGGGTCATAAAAACTCTATCCAAAAGCTATTTGCCAGCTTACCTATACAACTATACATGCCTTTATTCTAAGAAGCATTTCAGCATTTTTCTTGGTCATTCTGGTTTGTTTTGCTGAGGGAATCAATCTCATGGCAGGAATTGTTATATGTGATTATAATGGTCAACGAGTGATTTTCGGTTGAATGTGATTGCAACAAAACAGTGTGGTTTGTCGAACAAAAATACAGAATCCATTTTTTACTATAACATAACCGTGGAACTATAAATCTCCTTAGAGAAGCATTCGAGCTAGTTTGTCTGGATGCACACATCGGGAATTAAACTAATTCTGGACATTTTTGTTACCATTTCATGATTTTCATAAATCGGACAGAAGCTGTGGTTTATGTTGAACCCCAGCTATGCAACTAGGAACTTGGGGGACATTGTTGTATGAAACTAGGTGTGATAACATCATATTTTTTCGAAAAGCAGGGACACTATTTTGTTTTTTGTTCCTTCTAATAGGATGACTACTGGTTATTAGACAAATGTGGAATGTTATAACCATCATAGCTATAAATTATCTTTTTGAAAATATGCTCTATGTGAATGTGGAATGATATAAATGCATTTACAAGTTTTTACAGGGATTCAACATATACAAATCACTATATTGCACATTTTCAAGTTGTATGTGCTTATTGTTAGGGTGCATTTTTCTGTCATGCTGGGATTAAGAGATTTGTAGACTGCTCCACGGGTTTTGGATTAACATCGAATATTGTTTTGACGGTGGTTATTGCCATATTCACAGGCTCAACATACAATTGTGGTATGTCATAACTGCATTTAATAATTTTTTCAGTTATTCAACATATAGGAATCACCATTCTTCTTTATATATTCTCAAGCCGTATGTGCATTTTTTGTCATATTAGGATCCAGAGATTGGACAAACTAGACACAAACTGTAGACTGTTCTATAAGTTTTGGATCAACATTGGGTGATTCTGAATACTGTTTTACAGTGGTTATTGCCATACTATGACACTCACCCAGTTTGAGCAATGTCTACAGGCCCAATTTATCACATTTGCATTACAATTTAACACTATCAATATTTTTCTGAATGTAGCATTGATTATAACATTCCCAGAGCCCTCTGACAAATATAAGGCCCCATTTTTTACCCTGATGGGTTATCACACCTAGTAGTTTATAGTATAGAATAGACAACTACTCATGCTTGTACATTGACCATTTCCAATCAGGATTCTAGCTGGAGCCAAGTACTTTAGTGAAGTTTATTCCTTCACGAATATTGATAACCAGAGATTGGCATTACTTTTTGGTGGATATAGGGACTACCTCTTCGATAAGCCGGTTTAGTCTTGGACTGGATACATAGAATTTGGTGCCCAGCACTTTTGACAGCTTATAGCACATATTATTTTTATTTTTTGACTTGTTCCTATAAATACTCAATTCTTCATGTGAGGTCTGTTCAGACCCATTAATTTATAGCTTATTGTCATGGATCTTGAAACAATACTTCAAGGGCTTTGTGCTGGCAGAAATGACATTGGTGTCTTTGGTATACCAAATGAGAATGGTACTCCACAACTTATAGATCCAGTTGACGGCTGCAACAGTGCTTTTCAGAAACTTGGTAAAAGCATGAAAAGTTTGAGATCAAACATATGGTATTTGAAACTTTTCAAATCTTATTTGAACAAGGAAATAACCCCTAGGGTTTGAGAATCAAAACTCAACCACTAGTAAGTAAAATTGATGAAACTCTGACCAATGAATGGTATCTAGCCCAACAACAGGCATCCATGAACTTTGTTCGAATGTTGAGTTCATATTATGAACGAACTATTGAAACAAATATCAAAGAGGTTGGTGACCTGTGTGGTGAAATCAAAGCTTATGAGGGACACTCACAATTTTCTATATGTCTTAATAAGCTGTCAAAAGATTTGCTGGTTTTTGAAAAACAGATAAAGGACAAAAAAATTAAAAAATTTAATAGGGCTCTAACTGACTATCAAAGAGGATGTCCTTTTGATACTATCAAAAATGTTAAATGTATGGGTACTAGACAGAATCCTGATAGGAACTTCAAGAAATGACCCAGATCCATATTGAAAGGGTCTCATACGTACAACAGTGCATCAGCAGATGATTCCTCCACTACTGACACTGAAGGGACTAACACTGGTGAATCCCCGGTTACCAAAAAAGCTAAGAACCAAGCCCACCCTTTAAAGATACTAGGAGGAGGGGTGGGAGAAAGCATAGAAGGTACAAAAATAGACACAATCGAGGGTCTTATTCAAACACTTATGAGACAATAGATGACGATATTTTGAATATTTCTCAAACTGTTTTAACCGAGGACCAAAAGAAACTTTTAAATAAAGGTTTGAATTTTGTTCCTGGGTTTTTTGTTGATGAGTTTGACATAGTGAATGACATTAATGATTTTTGCTGCAGGATCAACCTCAAGCTATTCTTTGGGTCCAGATCTGACTCTCAAAGATCTAACGAATTTAAATTTCACAAATCCAACTTTGTACCACCCATGAATCGAAATGTAGCAGTCTTTCAACAAGCGGTACTCAGAGACATACATTTCAAGTTGGATCAATTTTCGCCCTTGAAACATAATTTAACCAACACTGAACAACAGGCATTGCAGCAGCTTAGGGACAATAAAAATATTGTCATCACTCAGGCTGACAAGGGTGGGGCAGTAGTTATCATGGACATGGATTATTATCTGGGGGAGGGAAATGGACAACTTTCCAACCCTTCCCATTACATAATGATGCCTATTGACCCCACTCTTAACTTCAAGCAAGAAATTGACAACCTTTTGGATCTAGCTGTCTCTGAGGGTATTATATCTGATACAGTGAGGGCACATCTCACAGTACAAGATCCACAGAAACAAACATTATACCTGTTACCCAAGATATATAAATGTCTCAGCAAACCCCCTGGAAAACCAATTGTATATGGTATGGGTTCATTAACAGAACCATTATCAGAGTTCCTCACTTTATATCTCAAACCATTACTAGGCCTGATTCATGCCAGAATACAGAATACTACACAATTTCTGCACATTATTGCTGACAACCAACTAGAACCCAACTAGCTACTCTGCACCCTGGATGCCAAGGCTCTATATACCAACATACCACACTGGGCTGGATTGGAAGCCCTAAAATTTTGGTTAGACGAAGCACAACTTTATCCCGTAGGGTTTAATACACTTTTGGTCTGCATGGCTGAACATGTTCTCAATAAAAATGTTTTCTATTTTCAGGGAGAATGTTACTGCATCTTAAGGGTACCGCCATGGGGGCATCTTTTGCCCCCATATACGCAGACCTATTCATGGGATATGTTGAGGAACACCTCATTTATGACTCTACACATAATCTGTATCTTGAGGAACTTGATATTTGGCGCAGATATTTGGATGCTTGTTGGTTGGTTTGGCATTCTGATGAGGAATATTTAGCAGAATTTGTTCTATATCTCAACCAGAACAAATGGGGCATTGAATTTTCATCCACCCATGACAAAAATGTGATTAATTTCCTGGACGTGACTATAACAAGGAATCCAGATGACACTTTACGCAGTAAAACATTCCGCAAATACCCCCAGTATAACAGCTTACTACATGCAACCAGTATGCACCCCTACCACATCATTCCGAAATATACCCAAGTTTCAGTTCCTCAGGATTCACAGAATCTGTTCTTCAGATAACGATTATGATGAATCTCAACAGGATTTGTCTAACAGGTTCAGAGCTAGGGGCTATCAGGAACTTGATATCCGGGGTGCTCAACAAGTTGCTCTCAACTCTACCAGAACCTCCCTCCTCAAATACTCTGACAAGACTCGGACTGAACAAGATAAATCTATATGGTTCATCACAACATTTGGACGTAACATTAACCTTATCAGGAATGTCATATCCAAGCACTGGAATATTCTCTCTGCCAATGAGGAGCTTACACCTTGGATTGGTGATGTATGTAAGTACGGATACAGAAGGGGGAGGACATTAGGATAATTTTTTTTTCACATTTCAAGAGGGTCAGTTCAGCTGGAGCCATACATCACCAACTAACCACGACAGGCGAAAAACTATGGGGCACATACCATTGTGGTCATTGCTCATCATGTCCATTCATTTTCACGTTAAAACACTTCACTAGCAAAAACACTGATAGGATTGTTGATATCAAATTCTTTGGCAATTGTAACAGCGATTGGGTGGTATATCTTGCAACGTGTACATGAGGTTCATTCTATGTTGGACAGACTTCACGACCACTTCAATTACGTATGTCCGTAGTGACATATGAACCAGGAGGGAGACCAATGCCCTATTCCGACATAGCATACAACATAATTCAGCCAGATTCCAGTTTACCATCATTGACAGAATTCTTGGTGATAGAGCCAACAAACAAGGATGGCACTCCATTCTCACTAAAAAAGAGAAGTATTGGATCATTAAACTGGGGGCTTTGTTTTCACCCAGCTTGAATGATCATTTATAAAGTTATATGTTTTATTTGAATTTTACCAATTAAATGTACAATGATTATGTGGTTGTTTTATTGTATAACTTTTTATTTTCTCTTTGTTTCTCACATAGGAAACATTTTGAATGTTGGGAGGATCACTTTGGGAAAAATCCTATTGGATGACTCATGCTATATATGTATATATATATATATATATATATATATATATATATATATATATATATATATATATAGTATATATATATATATATATATATATATATATATATATATATATATATATATATATATATACATGTGTGTGTGTGTCACTTCACAGTCACTATTCTTTTATTCCCGCTGAGGAAAGCCTGTTGACTGAAACCAGTCTGGGTTGTTTATTATATTCAATAAAAGTTTATATACTTTACTTATCAGCTTTTTGGATGGTTTTTGATGCTCTACATTGAATTTGGTGCTGGCAATTTTTTGTCCACTTGAACTGCTTCCTGCCTTGCATCTGGGTCTTACTTGCAGAGAATCTCTTCTTGGCCTATATCGCCACAGGTGCAAACCTTTAGGGATTTGCTGATTCTTAACACACTCAACGAAATATGCGTTTTCCAATTGCAGTTTTTTATATTTAGTCAATTTGTACTCAAACTCATCCAATTTATCAGACAGGTTAGAATCATCAGTAGGGTTATTGGGTGTATTAGTGCTAAATATCTAGCTATCTCAAGCCAGATATTTAAAGCCGGTATTTTGGTCTGACTAAGGAGACATATTGCAGGTTCACCCAGATCCATTCCCAACCAGTTCTCATGTTGTCCAACTGGAATTTGATGACCATTTGGTGCATGTACAATTGAATGCGAGTTCATTAAAGGAAATTGTTGCTGAATTAAATGGGTTATAGTTATCACCTAAGTCCAAATTAACTTGCCCATCCCATACAAGGAATGCATTCATGCACCAAGTTAGTTCATCCTCTCATTGAGTCAGTTGCTGAAGTAGGAGGGTTAGATTTCCAACTGCCTCAGTTAAGTGTTCGTTTGTATTCAAAGTAAATAATGACTGGGTTACCGCTTCATCCTCAGCTGCCATAGTGGAAACAAATACAGCCAAACAACTGAAAAGGCACAACAAAAACTGATAAAAACAAACCACTAAAAGTGAGGAAACTGAAACAAGTTACTGAACAATACTTTAATCCATCAATATAAGTGCTTTCGTCCAAAACACTTTGAACTTCATCAGGCAAACAACCATTAGTAAAACCAGGTTAAAAACTATACAGACAAGTCATGTGATTAATTAAGTTAAGTTAGATTAAATTAAAATATAAAAATTAAGAGTGGATGGACTAACTCGATGCATGAATGCATTCCCTGTATGGGACAGGCAAGCTAATTAGGTCTTTGGTGGTAACTATAATCCTGGGTTTATGGAGAAACATCTATCAGCGGTGAACAAAGTTTCTGCCTTTCCTGTATTATCTAATCATTTAATTCAGCAGAAATTTCCTTTAATGAACTCACATTCAGCTGTACATGCAGCAAGCAGGCATCAAATTCTGGTTGGACAGCACAAGAACCAGTTAGGAATGGATCTGGTGAACCTGTAATATGCTTCCCTAGTCAGAACGAAATATGGGCTTTAAATATCTGGCTTGAGAAATCATTTGTTTTTAGCAGTAATATGCCTAATAACCCTATGGATGAGTCTAACCTGTGTTATAAACTGGACGAGTTTGAGTACAAATTGACTAAATATAAAAAAACTGCAATTGGAAAATGCACATTTGGTTGAGTGTGTTAAGAATCAGCAAGTCCCTAAGGTTTGCACCTTTGGAGATATCCCAATGGACTGGAAGCAAATTCAGCGTTACACTTGGAACTACTAAAACTCTTTGATAGACATGGCTGTGAATTTTTAGAAGTGCTTATCAAACATAACACTAGGCAAATTGACAGCATGGCTATAGAATTAAGCAACCGTGACAACTTATTAAAAATGTCAACTCTTTTAAAAGATTTCATGATGATTACTACTGGATTTTCTGTAGTACTGACCAATATCTGCTTAAATTAAAGCAGACCAACTGTAAAAAAATATAGAGGGACAAATATGATTATCTGATAGGGACATATTCCCTATAACCTCCGTCACATCATCACAGAAATGGGGTAAAAAGTATCAGTAGCAGACCACTCAGTATTTTTCAACTGAACAATAGGACAATTTAGTGGAGAATATGCCAGCAAGTTGTCAATGACTGGGCTAGGATGAGCAAAGTGATGAGCCATCTAACCAATGTAATAATTATCTCCCTTTATCTGAGAGAGAAGAATAATGTGACAGTTTACAATAACCAGTCTAATGATCCTGATTTTTATATGCCCTCTAGAAGGAACCTACGAGGGGTGTGGAATCGGACACGGCCCAGTTTCAACAACCAATCACGTCCATACCAAAGCAACAGGAGGAAATAGAATCTTCCCAGAACTGCAATTTAATAATGACTTCAGCAGAAGGAAAGGAGAATATTTCAGTACATATAATAACTAATCAGGAGGTTGATTTTAAAATGTATAACTTTTCAGCAACTCCTATTGATGTTCAGCTAGTGGATACCTTGAGTAAAGGTCTGACATTTGTCCCTTAAGTTAAAATCAATTTAGCCATTATTATTGATCTGAAGCTGTGCTTGAAAATTTTTAATTTTAAACTTCTCTTTCATGATTCTCTCCCACCTGGGAATGGCATATACACTACTAGTACATTCAATCCCCCCTGCTCCCCATCCTGCTTCTCTGTGAGAAATTATCTGAATTGGACATCCGAGAAATATTACAAGAAGGGAAAGGACAACTATTTGGTGACAACTTGAGTAAGCAGGATCATTTGGGTTTGAATTTCTTAAAAGAACGAAACATCAGGCCTATGAAACCCAATAAAGGGGGTGGATTGGTTATAATGGATGTAAGTGTTTATAAAAACAGGATGAACGGCATACTTCAAACTGAAATGTACGAACTAGTTTCACTGACTGAGGTGAACAGAGCTTACAGGCGTATTAGTTCACAGATACAGGATATGTTTATCGAAAAGCAGATTGAGTTGGATGTTTATAATTATTTGAATATGATATCTCCCCTAACACCTAGAATTTTTGGAGTTCCCAAAATTTATAAGGACTTAGCCAATCCTCCTATGTGTCCAATTGTTGATGGAAGGCGGTCGATAACTTATGCTTATGCTAAGTTCCTTGATAGTAAGTTCAAAGCCATCTTGAAGGAGGAAAATCAAATATGCAAGGACACTTGAAGCTTCTTGAAGATGACTGTTGAACCTGACTACAGTGACAACAATGTCTTTTTGACACTAGATGTTAAGGATTTGTATTCGTCGATCCCCAATATATAGGGATCGAATGAGTTACCTAATTTTTAATGTCTAAACATGTCCCACAGGATATGGTTAATTTATATGTAGTACTGTTGGAACTTGTACTTAGTACCATTACTATCTCCAAAAAAAAGCAATGGGATCACCATGTGGGGCGATCTTTGCCAACCTGGTGATGGCCCAGTGGGAGTGGAAATTTATATTTTCTGACAGTTCCGTTTATAGAAAGATCTATTTCAACACATGCTCCCTGGATGATGTTTTTATCTTATAGGCAGATGATAGGAAGAATATTGATGGATGGGTATATGGAATATTTACAAGAAACTGCCAACTTGTTTTTTACTCATGAAGTTAGTACAGATGAAGTACGTTATTTGAACATCTTGTTAAGGAAAGACAAGGCAAATTTGAAGTATACCTACAAAATTTATAGAAAAAAGACCCACTCAAACAATTTTCTCCATTTTTCTAGCATGCATCCTTACCATCAAAAGAAATCTGTGGTTAAGGGCCAGTTGGTAAGGGCTGAAAGGATGACCTCTTTGGAACATGATTTTATGGAGGAATGTAGTAATTTGGTAGGCATGTTTATTAGAAGGGGTTACCCACAGCAACTCCTTCAGAACTTGGTAGAAAAAATGCAAAATAAGAGGCACCAAGGCCACTTTAAACCCATTTCAAAGAAGAAATTGAAAGGGATGAAAATTACGATGGTACTAGGAAAGGCATGGGTAACAACGATAGTAACTTTAATTTACAGTTTATTACTACTTTCACCATGCATGCTGACAGTTTACATACTATCTTATATAAAAAATGGATTCTCTTCAAGGAAGACATTTTAACAAGAGATAGAATAGGTTGCAAGCCTATGATCGTGTTCTGGAGGGGTATGAATTTTAAAAACATTTTGGAGCATTTGAGCTCTAACTCGAATAGGAAAGCACATGGTATAAGGAAGTCTGGTTATTGCCCATATTGTAAATTTTTTTATTGTAAGTCAGTCATTTCATATAAGGGGGCTACAATATAAAATTCAGGGCACCTATAACTGTGACTCTAAAGGAATTGTTTATTGTGCATTTTGTCAGGACTGTACGTTTTTTGTCAGAAATACAGATAGTAGAATTAAGGATCACATTTACAAACACGAATAATGCCTTGACAAGCATATCTTTATTAATGAAGGTCACTGTTTTTAACTATGTAGTTTTAGACAGCATTAAGAATATGAAAAGGGAAGGGCCATTAACCCTTTTTCTTGAATGCAAGGAGCTTACATGGAAGGTGTTATTGAATGCCACACTTGGTCAGACTTAAATAACAGTTGTTCAATTAGCTATATTTTGAAGCTCAAATCTTTAGCAAGATGATTTGTAAGTTTGTCGAATATAATTTATTCAGTTTTTTTATTTTTTATTTTTTGTAATTATATAAATTTAATGTGCCTGTTTATGATTTTTATGAAGAGGATTTGTATGAGTATAGTGGACATCTTCAAGTAGGAGGGTTAATTTTTAATTTTTAATTCTTAACTCTTAATTTTGAATGTTTTAATTTAACCTAACTTAACTTAATTAATCACATGACTTGTCTGTATGGTTTCTTAACCTGGTTTTACTAATGGTTGTTTGATGAAGTTCAAACAAAGTGTTTTGGATGAAAGGACTTATATTGGTGGATTAAAGTATTGTTCAGTTACTTGCTTCGGTTTCCTCACTCTTAACGGTCCCCCTCTGTATGTTTGCGCCCCTCTAATGTTGTCCCACGTTTGGTATAATGCCATCTGTATATTTGCATTTTATGTTTGTTTGTTTGCCATTACTACCTTCCATATTCCATGTTTCCTTCCCTCACAGGCTCCTTTTTATCTTCCAGATATAGTTTTCTTCTTATACAATATAAAACCAGCCTACGTTTCCTTAAGGTTACCCTGCTATGTTTTTCTCTGACTTTACTATCTTCCCCATTTATATAATGCACCAAGATGGCACTTGGCTGTGCTGGCTCTGCGTGGTCTGCTGCCTCTATGAAAAGCCTTGTTATGCATGTGAGTGTTCATTGGTTTGGGCACACCACTTTACTGTGGTGGTCACGTGACTGCTTGTAGCAAGGTCACATGGCTACTGTATAGTAGAGTCACTGCTACTAGTTGCATGGCTGTTGTAATTTACTCTGCAGCCCCTTTTTCAGAACATCAGCACTGTGCAGGCCTACAACTTACCTTTTGGTCTACTTCATGTTACAGCATCTTTGAATTTAGTACTGCACTGTGGCATTGCAAATGTTCCCAAATAATCTGCTTTGTGCCTCTAATTTAAGATTAATATTATTAAGCCCCTTTTTTATAGCTGTTGACAAGATGAAGTACTTTAACAAGACATACTTTTATATTGAGAGTATAAGAATTAACTAAGAAAGCTGATGCTTGTTAACTGAAGCCATAAATTAAGTCCTCTTAACATTATAAACGTTATACATTATAATTTATAAAGAAAAAACATCAATAATTATTAAAAAAAAAAAAGCGATGGTGGTGCTGCGGTAGCGTTGTCGCCTCACAGTAAGACACTGTCTGGTTTGATTGTCAGCTAGAGCGTCTTCTGCGTGGAGACATGCGTGAATGGGCGTACCTTCGTTGAAGGTTGTGCATCAGGCCTGGCAAACCGGTAAGTAAAAATCAACTGCCAATCATTAGCGGACTGGAGTTCCGCTGTGGCGACCCCTAACTGGGAAAAGCAGAAAGACACAACATATATATATATATATATATATATATATATATATATATATATATATATATAATGTAAAAGTAAGCATAAACTGATTTTTACTTTCTGAGATACTGTATTCTCTGTACTCCACATTGTGTGGGGTTACAGCCCCCATAGCTCTAACTAAATGTACTTACTCTGACTTAATAAAGTCTCAGAATTAATATATTTAGTTTAGCGGCAATGTGGGGCAAAACCAGTACATCTGGGGGTGCTGAAGGGTACAAATTCCAGCTAAAAAAAATATTTATGTTTCTTTCTTTCTTGCACAGTTATGCTTGTTTTAATATTGTTTATTCACAGTGCCATACCTCTCAACCTCTTAGAGTAAGAAATCTGGACAAAGCCATAAACAAAAGTGGAACAAAGGCCCAAAAACAGGGACAATTTTTAAATATAGCTCTTACAAACTTAGAAAGTTGATAGAATAACAGGTTTTGTATTAGCATGAATTTTCTGTAGGGTATGAACTATAAAACTCAAATGTCTGCCATTATTTTCTAGCTTCAGTCATTAATTCTGTGCCACTAATTTGCCAAAAAAACACAGTTTTTGAAAAACAGAACAAAAATACGAGGCAAAAATCTGTACATTCTATGAAAATCTGTACAGTTGAGAGGTATGCACAGTGCCATTACAGAACGCATGTTTTTTACATCTGTCCTTATTGCATCTCCATTCTAGTGTTGTTTTAAAGTGTTCTTACATACATGTAGGTTTATCACAAATAATGAAAAGGTTTGTGGTATTGAACTTGAACTTTCATTAATTTTTACTCTCATGAGTAATAAGTTTAGTCTAACTTAGCCTGTCTTAATGGTGCAAATGGGATGAAGTCCTGACTATGACCAAGGTGACTAGGATTTGATTAATGGCCCAGCACTGGAGGATCCAGACATTGAGGAGGTGGAGAGAAAGTATGTGGCCCACGTGCCTCTTGTGGTGGTGGGAATCATTTGTGTACACTCAAGAGCACATTGGGATGAGTAGCTTCCCTGCTGGATACTGCAGAAACCACTGCTTGTGTTGCATGATGAGTTGTAGAGTTGCTTGGAGGGAACAACCCTTGCAAAACTGAGATGATACCCTCAACAGGCAGCCCATTGCACAATTCTCCCTGGCATCTTGCTGGTTGTGTGCAGATAAGCAACTGGTACCTCGGCCTTTCACCTTCCAGGATACACACTGAAGTGCTCATACATAATAAACATGTATTTTGTGTCTATATTTTCTCCATTCTCCACAGTTATGAAGAAGTTAATTCAAGAATTCTGGCACATTGTGTGTCTGGATGAAGTAGTGGGTCATTTATTTACTGGAATGGTCACATTCTTCTATAGCAGATATTTAAATTTAAAGGAATTATTAAATATTCCATTATATAGTGTAGATAAGGGGATGGCAGGGTCCTATGCTTATGGAAATTGTAAAGTGTATAGAAGGATTAGAAATATTTTAGCACTGTTATTACTGGACGAAAAGTTGAATGACATGCAAGTCTTGTGGGGTTGTGTACATAGTAGGTTGTGGGTGTGAGGTTATGAAGTGGTGCACTGGACAAACTAAGAGAGCAGTCAAGGTGAGAATATTAGAACATTTGGGAAACATTTGGAATAGAAATTTTAGAAGCCCAGTAGGTGAACATTTCTACAGCACACATGGGGGGGGGGTGACAGTTCTTTTTTTCTTTAGTATCCTTGCTAATCCTATGTTATCTAGAGGATGTGACTTGAATCAAAAGTTGATTTCAACATAAGGTGTTTAATTCTTTAAGTCAGCTAGTTTTAAATGTTTAATAAAATATTTAATAAACGTTCACATGTTCAATAAATATGTTTAATAAAGATGTTAGATGTTAAATGTTTAGATTTTGTATTTAAATATTGATGGTTAAATCACATTGCAATGTTTTGTATTAGTAAAGTAAAGTGAAGATTATGTAGAATGTCATTGTGCACTTTAAGAACTCAGTTGGTTGCAATTAATAGTGTAATGAGTGAGGGGTTCACCTAGTATTTATTATGTTTGTTTGTGTCTTTCGGCTTTTCCCGGTTAGGGGTCGCCACAGCGGAACTCCGGTCTGCTAATGACTGGAAGTAGATTTTTATGTACTGGCTTGCCGGGCCTAACACACAACCTTCAATGAAGGAACGCCCATTCAGGCATGTCGCCACACAGAAGACGCTCTAACTGAGAATCGAATGGGCAACGTCTAACTGTGAGGTGACAGCGCTACTGCAGCACCACCACCGCACTACCTAGTATTTATTATGTATGAGCACTTTAATGTGTATCCTTGAAGGCAAAAGGCCGAGGTACCAGATGTTTGTTTGGTGCTAGTAAACTATTTTACAACTGCTACTAGTTGTGTTTTTTTTCATTGTCCTTATTAGCTTTTGGCTGTTTGCTTTTTTTTACAATGTGTGCAGATAAGGCCAGGGAGAAAAACAGAAAAACTTGAAACACCCCTTATGGCTGTCTAAATGATGGCTCTTTCAACTGTCACCCTGGTGATGGGGAATGAATGGGCTGATTGGCAGTGATGGGGGTACTGATGATTGATTAATAGTGGGGGCAAAAAGTGAAGAGCAGTATAAGAGTTTACCTAAATCTATTAGTCAGATGAATTGTTTGAACTCACTGTACCATTTTAGCTTAGTTAGATCAGCAACATTCAGAACCAGCTTTTCAACTTTACTCTCCTTGCCTTATATGTAACATGCTTCAGTAGTTTATCATATATTCTTTTGCAGTAGTGCTTCTTCCTTTCTAGCACATCAAATACTTGAAGATTTAAAATACTTCAGCTGAATTTTTTTTGACTAATCAGAATTCATGGAGTAGCCATGCACCAAAGAAACATAACCCCTTAAATTACACCACCAGTCAGAAGATTAAAGCTCAGATTTCACAGTTCTCCAAACCACTGGCCAAATGTAGGTAAGACACAGTAGCTTATTTCTATATTAGTCATCTTCAGGTAATCCATACAAAACTGGCAGTGGTGATTTTAAGGAGGAAATGACTGCCAATGCCTTGTTCATAACATTTTGCTAACAGAATTGACACTATGAATCTCATCAAGATATATCTTAGCAAATTTACCAAAATTTAAGACTATTAATTTTAGTTGGATTTGGCCTCTACATTGGATATTTTTTGTATGAATGTATTTTTCATACTTAACAGCAAAGGAGGGCTTCTTCCCTATTTTATCATTCAAATCATGAACATGTTATGAGGAAGTATGCAATGAAATCAGACGTTATGTGAATGAGAAGACATTCCTCTGCATGAAGGCCTCAGTTATAACAAATATACTGCACCAGGAACTGTGGGTTTTAGTACAGATGTTTTTGCACTTTGCAAAATTGATTCCATTCTCTTCCTCTTTATGAATTACCATGTGCATTTGCAGTTCAAATGTTGAGTTTTGTCATGTGATGATTGCTGTTTCCAAGACTGACGTTTCCATTTGTTTAAGAGTTCTGCAGTGTCATTTGTTTTTGCCAGAATCTCTGATTTTGATATAAGCTCTGCCATCCTAATGCATTGTGCTCATATGCGGTGGCTGAGTAAAGACGAAAACTAGTCCAGAGATACCTGAAATTGTCATCATTCTAAATTCAGAAAATGAGTACTGCAGTAGGCTGTCAGATAAGGCCTTAACGTCTCAGAAGTCAAGGCCAATGTCAATGGTCTCTGGCTGATTAAATTTGCAGATGATTGCAAATTAGAAGCTGTCATTGAATTTCACACTAACACAAATGTTTTTCAGGAAGGCCTTACACAAACAACTGGTTCCAGAGCCATGGACTAAAACTAAATGCCAAGAAATGCATAATAGTATCCTTTGGGAAGTCATCCATCCTTGGTAACTATCATACTGACAACACACTCCTTAGAGCCGACCAAGTAGTCAGGTACTTAGGGACGCACATAGTAATCTAGCCTTTGATCATCACATATCTATACCGGTGAGGAAATAATTCTGTGTTGTACAACTTATAAACAAAGGTATGGCATCTAAGTCCAAAGAAGTCATTGTTCCACTGTATTCAACATTCATCAGACCTATCATTGAGTACAATGCCCCTTTGGCATGTACCTAAGCAGGCATAAACAACTGGAATGTCCACAGAGGTTCCTCACTAAAAGAATATAGGGCATACGTAAAATGTCTTATGCATACTGCCTCAAAGCCCTATCCCTGTATTCTGTCTCCTACAGGCATTTGAGGGGACATCTATGCCTGGTATACAGGGTATTGTCAGACTCCACTCTGATGGACCTCCTGCACATCCACAAAACAAACAGCACCAGAATTACCTGTTCTAAATACATAAACCTTGACTGTGATATAAATAGGACCTGCTGGAGAGATAGGCATATATCCCAGAGACTACCCTGTCTATGGAACAGGCTCCCCATCCATGTGAAGCAGAGTTCCTCCCTAAACTAATTTTAAGGGCAACTTGGACAATTGGATAGGAAAATGGAAATTCATCCCTGGTTTGGCACCTATGTCTCTAATGGACACAGGTAACCTGTAAATGGTTCACCTCATAGGCCCATGCTTACACTTATCAAGGCTATCAGAAGTTGTCAGAGATTTGGGATACATGGCTAGGCTTAAAAAGGCCCTCGTGGTTGTTAGCCTAGTAAACACCTATGAATCTACGACATAAAGTATCTATATTTTATATAACCCCCTTTTAAATGTTTCCACTTCTTTTTACATATGTGCACTAAATTCTTTCAAGAAAAATTTTATGTATATTGTTGTGATTGTATTCACACAGACATTACCAGAAATTGTTCAGATGTGATAAATGCATGCAGACATACAAACATATACACATAATAAGATGGTACATGTTAAATATCCCTAATATACATTTTCATGTATCTTTATATGAAGGTCTAAAGAAATATAACCATACTGTGACTTTCTGCAGTTATGCTGATTTTAATCAATTAGGCCATTTTACTTATAAGTTAGTAGGTGTCTATGGATAGCATTTTCTAGTGTTTTGGCAAGGATTGTTAGAAGAGTGGTAGGATAATAATTTTCAGGAACTGTTGGTGTTGAGTTGCTTATTTTGGGATACGGCAAAACATTTGCTGGTTTCTCTTCGCTGTTTATGGATTGTGAAGTAAGTGACATTTTTTTAGATGAGTTATTGGCCTACTTATTAATGGTGAGATAAATTTTAGAAAAATAAATAAATAGAATCCACTTTCTGCACTTGATCCATTGTGAGTAAAAGCATTAAGTAAGTATTTTGTCCATATTAGTTCTCATTTCTGAAAAGTAAAAAGGTGGAGGCAAGTTTTGGAATCCGATGTTTCTTTAGCTGATGGCTAATATTGAATTTCTTGGTAGATATTGACAGGGACTGAGGTGAACTAGATTTTGAAATGTTCTGTTTCTTTTATCAGAAGGAGGAGGATGCTTCTTATGTGATGTAAATTTAGGTACTGGCGGATTTTCTATAATTTTGATGTATCACTTCCATTTAGATTTTTTGGCGAGTGTCCTAGTGAATTGCCTTGTCTTCACAACCTTTGTCACATTTCTGCAGCTATCTCATGATCTTGCTATATAGAATATAATACAAGTTATGGATTAACATTAAAACTTCTTGATGTTATTTGGAAAAATTTTATGTTATTGTTAGAATTTTGGTTAACATACTTTTTACTGAAGTGAAACTATTGCATTGTAGCTTAGTGTTTCAGTCTGTTACGTTGGGTTCATTGAAAAGGGTAAGATTTCTGAGGGTGTAAGAGTGTCTGCAAGAGGTAGCAGTAGACTCGGGTACTTTACAAACCCAGTTGGTGGATACTGGACTGTAATTATGAATGGGTCTGAAAGCATACATATCTGTTTACACCATTTATTTTGGGAATTATTAACATCCATGGAAGTCTGTAACATAATGCCTCACAGATTTTTGTGTTTTGTCTTGGGGGCATGAAAATTAGATATGCAAATTAGTATTTTGGAGTATGATATAGTAATTGATGATGAGTGCATCCTTGACAGTTAAGACTGTGGTTTACTAGATTTTTTTTGGTGATTCAAGGATGTAGATTATGTATTAATTTATTCGGGAACTGAATAGAAGAGGATGAGGGGATATAACTGCTATATTCAGTGTAGGGTGCCCATCTATTAATAATTAATTTTACTCAAATGGGATTATGATCAAAGTCATTGCTTGATGTTTTTTTTGTAAGAGGAAAGAATGATTCTATGGGATGAGTCATATTCATTTGAGTAGGGTGCAGGGCTCCTAATTTAAAAGACTGGAAAGTGTGATAACCAAAAGTGCAAAGATCCTTTGCCAAGATTATTTCTCACCTGTACAGTCAGGAAACTAATATTTATTTTATTTATTTATTGCATTTGTTTACCAGGAAAGTCCACTGGGCCTGAGATGAGCCTATTTTCAGTGGAGGCCCGAGGAGAAAAGCTCCACATTTAATTACATACCAAGAATTATTACACAACAATACAGAGTATATAAGACAGTAGAAGCACATTAAAATAAAATAATGATGACATAAAATAATATTGATAATGACATTGTATACATTTGATAACAACAGTAAAGGATTGTCTACTATCATGATATGTAGGTTGTTATGAAAGGTTTACATGTATAAGTAAGAGTAATAGAGTTAAGAAGCAATTAGTTTAAAGGGTAAAAGAAGGAGATGGAAAGGTTAGGATATGGATGGCGCAGGTTAAAGTAACAGCAAAGTGAAACTGGTAAGATTGAGAAATGGAGAAGATAGACTAGTTATGGACTGAAGTGGAGTAAGGCAGAGTAGGATTCAGAGAGGGGTCAGGTTTTGAGGTTGTCAGTAGGGGTGCAGGTGCATAGCCAATGTGAGGAGAGATGGAGTTTAAGGGATTTTTTGAATGCTGTGGGATTAGGGATGGTCCTGAGTGAAGGAGGAAGATTACTCCATAGCTTGGAGACAGTAAACGAATACAGCATTTGGCCAGCAGACACCTTAAGTTTATCGATGTTTAATAGCATTTTGTTTTCTGATCTAAGGTGTCAGTTAGGATGGTATGTGGTCAGAATGTGGGAGAGGGATGGGTAGGCTGCTGGGTGGTAGATAAGTTTATGGGCAGTAGTACGTTGTAGGTATGTAAGGTGATGGAGGAATTTAAGCCAATTTAGCTGATGTAGAGCGGAACAGTGGTGGGTGGAGTATTTAGCATATGCAACAAATTTGGCAACTTTGTTGTAGCATGTGTTGAGTTTAGTTTTCAGAGAGGATGTGGGGTGCCATATAAGAGAGATGGAAGCAGAAATAATGAGGCTAGGGCCTTTTTAGCAGAGAAGCTAAGAAAGTAGTTGTGCCTATAAAGGGCTCCTAATTTTTGATGTTTTTTTTAATGTTACTATAGACATGAAGGTCAAAGGATAAGTTATCGTCAGTGGTGACACCAAGTAATTTGGTACTAGGAACGACTTCAGTAATAGTATTATTTTGGGAATGAATAGAGAATTCAGACTTATTGATTGGGCTGGATTTTTGGGGGGTAAATATTAAGAGTTTAGTTTTATTTGGATTGAGGGCGCGATGGTTCTGTGACATTCAGGATTCAGTTGAAGTAAATGCCTTTTGAGTAAGTTGCTGTAGTACAGAGGCAGACTTTGAAGAGCAGATCATAGTAGAATCATCTGCATATTGGATAACAGTACTGTGGGAAAGACTGGTATGGAAGTCATTGATGAATATACTGAATAAAAAGGGATGTAGTATGGAACCCTGGGGTACTCCTGTACTAGTATTGATGAAAGGGGAGAGGAGTGTTGCCAAATAGTAGATTGTTGCCTATTACTGAGATAGTTGTAAAACCAATGAAGGGTGTGCGAGGGGTGATATGCCAAGACTGGAGAGTTTAGTGAGCAGAAGGGAGTGGGAAATTGTGTTGAATGCTTTTGGTAGATCAAGAAAGAGTGCAGAGACTATGGTTCCAGCAACCTGAGCTTGATTTACAGTGTCAATGAAGGAAATCAGGGTGGTACTGGTGCTATGTCCTGGCCTAACGCCATGCTGAGTGGAGGAAAGGAGTTGGTGTTTAGTCAGGTGACTAAGGAGCTGAGTGTGAATGAGGTCCATAGTAGGACTTAGCATGACTCTTGTGTTGTAACTACACTTTTAATGTATATTGAAAAAGTCAGGGACAGGGCAAGCCAGACCCATAGGTATTTGGAAAGCTGAAAAGTAACATTTGTGTCCTCATCAGCAGTGCTAACAATCAATTTTTCTTTTTGGCAATAGCAAGTCTTTCCTGTGTTCCAAATAAAATGTTTAAATTTTAATGGAAATAAAGTATTGGAATTGAGAAAACTTAACTACAGCCTGTAATATCAGTAGTGATTCTGGATCTTCCACATAATCAACATCACAATAATGCAGTGTTACACCACCTACTAGTTATAACTTCATGTTCCAACCCCCAGCCATTTTCTTTCAGTTAACAATGGCTTCATTGTTCTTTACATCCATGCCCCCCACTGGGGCTTTATATGGGGCCACTAAGAGGATACATTCCCTTTTCACCAACAGATGACCAAGGAGAATGAACTGATATCAAGTGAATGACAGAGGATGAACTAAGCCCTGTATCTCATGGAAATTTTAGTTTAGCAAAGGTTTTTCCCCATATTTTTCATGCAGTGGTGCAGTGGTAGCATTGCCACCTCACAGCAAGAGGTTCTCCAGTTCGATTCTCGGCTGGGGTGTCTTCTGTTCGGAGTTTGTATGTCCTCCCTGTGTTTATGTGGGTTTCCTCCACGTGCTCCGATTTCCTCCCATGTTACAAAGACATGCATCTGGAGCTTTTCTCACCGGGCCTCCGCTGAAAATTGGCTTCATTCCAAGTCGGAATTTCCTGGTAAACAAATGTTAAATAAATAATAAATATTTACCAACTGACTTTAACATTTCAGTTTTGGACTGGACTAATGTGGCAACTAGGGCTGCTCTTTGGAATGCCAAAATTCAAGTGGGTTCATTTATTTGTGTTTGCTTTTGCTTTGTCCATTTTTGTGTATCCTGTATTCCAGTTTTCAGCGGTTTCCAATGTTCAGAAAACCATAGTTAATACTTTGTGACCCTTTTGCTTCTCTGTTTAGGGTTTTTTCCAGATTCAGTCCACTGTTATCTTTACATTTTTTCTGTTTCTGCAAATCATGGTGTTTTCCTGATAGGTTTAATATACTAGAGCTAGTGCATTTATCTGTTGATCAGCGTATATTGAAAATCTTTTTACCTGCAGTCAGTGACATATATAATGAGTAAGTGTTCCTACCATCTGTGGTAAGTTCCCTCCAGATGTTGCCCACATTTGGATCAAAAGATCTGCTCACTCTAATGAAATCATTACGACAGCCAGGGAGAAGAACCAATAGTTAATGTGTCACTTTATCCCCAGGAAGGGATCAGCACCAGTTTACAAAACCATTACCTCATTAGGGAACAGTGCCATTTTACAAAACCATTATCTCATTGTCATTGTTATAACCACTCTGACGTGAATCAAGCTCAACACTATTATCACATGTATCCTTAACATAATTTGATATTCACAGAACTTGGAACTTTTCCTACAACAAGGATCTTATGAAGTTCAATTAGCATGTGAGTGAAAGTACTTCAACTTTCAGGGCTAATTAGTTGCTACTGCTTTACTAAAAAACATTTGACAGAGGTTAATTTTTACAAGCCCTGTAAAAGTGGAATCTACTATTTTCACAATTCTAACTAGCTGATGTTTTTCAGTTTTGGTCCTTTTTGTGTTTTTAACCACTGGAATCACTGTAAAAGCAGGCTCTATCTAACTTTTGATGGAAAATCAAAATATAGTTGATAACTCTATTAACCTGTGAGTGTGCTTTAATGAAATTGCAAGAGACTTAAACGCAAACAGGTTGGCATGCAAAGGACCTGACTCCACCCACTCATCCCTTGTTGTCACCCCATTAGCCAGAAAATGTAAATAAGATATAAAATAATAATAAAAATAAAATTAATAGGAAATAAAGTTTTAAAAAATAATTTTATAAAGAAATGGTCATGTATGTACAGCTGTTTCTGTAAAAAGAGAAGTCTTGAATATATAAAAAGGAGTACTGGAATTGTAAAAAAGTACCAAGCATGGAACATACAATAAAACTGTTATTGCATGTGGTTTAAGATAGAAAAATCAGAGTTTTTTTTTTTTGTATTTACCTGGAAACCATGTAAAAAGTTAGACATAGACTAATGTAAAGCAATGGAGCTGGGAACACTTGTGGTGAGGAAAGTCCAGTAAATTGGAAAGATTTTGAAAGTCATATGCAAATTAGTAGCAAGGAAGCGCAACCAATTGGGAAGCTTCAGTTTCAGCCAATTAAAAAGCTGGTGTAAAAACCAATCACAATTGCTCCTTCCACATCCCTTTGTTAAAATTAGGATAAGAGAGCAATGCCTTAGTCAGTGTTACTATATATTTTTTGTAATCTGATAAAGCCTCAAAACAGTCTACTTTCCAAAAGTGGAGCAACCTATCTGTCCCTGGAGGAGTGGTTTCAGCCCAGAAATTAGTAGTTTATTGGCCATTTTTGGGCTAATTTCTATCTCTTTCATTTCCCTGCTATAAAACTCACACTTGCAAGGATTTTGTGCTAGTATACAGCTCAGCAAGCTCCTGCCTGGTGCCCTGCAGAGTTCTACAGCAGCAGAGAGACAAAAGAGAGACTTTGGAGTGATTAAGTATCATTTTTCTGCATTTTATTGTTGCCTTTAGCTAATTCCACCTAAAAATCAGATTTTCTAGAGTTTCTGTGATTTAAAAAGCTTGTTTCAGCTACATATTGTACTTATTTTACTGCCTGCACTTTAACAAAGTCGTTTTTGTGTTTATATTACCTGTTTAACTGTTGTAGGCTACACACTCAAGTTTGATAGCCATTTCTGTGCATTTAAAGTGTTTTTTTTTATTGTATCTGCTTTATTTTCTGAAAAAACAAAACAAAAAAAAAACAAAAAATACTTGTTTTTCCTGCCTTTCTAAGCTAGTATAGTCCAGTTTTCAGGTTAGTGCTGAATTCAGGGCTGTGTTACAAGTTTCTGTGTTTGCCCATACCTTACTTGGATAGAAGGAAGTTTCTCTGTTCACTGTGAGAGAGGGAGCTTTGAGCAGCCTATCTGTCCCTGGAGGAGTGGTTTCAGCCCAGAAATTAGTAGTTTATTGGCCATTTTGGGCTAATTTATATCTCTTTTATTTCCCTGATATAAAACCCGCATTTGCACAGTTTTGAGCTCCAGACAGCGCCGGTTAGCTAGGGTATAACTATTCCTGACTCCACAAAGTCTACTCTTCAATTTTTCCCTTGGAACTAGACAAACTTTCAACTTAAGCACTCGAACCATTCACTTCTCATAACGGCACTTGCTCAAAACTCATAGCAAGCACCAATAAACCTTAGTACTAGGCTCCCCCCCCATACTGTAGAGAAGGACAAGGCTCTCTATTCGACCTTACTAGCCAATCAGTAAAACAGTTCACTGTACCTATCCAGGCATGTCCAAAGGGCAGTTTCCGGTGTACTCTCTGGTCCAACTGGTGAATTTGGGCATTTTGAGGCAATGTTACAATTGCCTCATGGACTCAGACAACCCTCTCCTCCTTCCACCAAACACTAATACATGCGAGAGATGCAATTATACAGCCAAACTGGAGGCTAAGCTCTCTCAACCCAAGACTGGACCAGGCAGTCAAAAGGAGAAGGGAATTACTTGCATCACACCACCAGTCTCACATAGACCTATGAAACCAGCACCGGCAAAAAACACATATAAATACACAAAAACATACTTGGAGGCTCTAAATAAAAATCTGCAGAAGCAACAGAGACCTCCAAAGCAGACATCCAAGCAACCTCCACCCCCCAACACAAACCATGAAACACATTCCTCACAAAACCAGTGTGCCACACAGTCACAGCCCTTAAGGCAAAATAACATACCCAACACACTAGTAATAGGTGACTCTATAGTCAGGCACACTGACATCCCACTCACTAGGCTGAACAAGGAGAAGGTTACTGTTAGCTGCCTGTCAGGTGCCAGGATCCGCCACATAACACAAGCACTCAGGTCAGTCCAGAACAAGTACAAATATGACTCTGTCATTGTCCATGTTGGTGTGAATGACCTGAGCCATACCTCCCTGGACTACATGAAAAGAGACATGGAGGAGCTCTCTGATCACGTAACCCAGGCCAGTATGACCCTGACCCTGCCATCAGCAAGAATGATACCACGGTATAGAGAAAAAATTATCAATTTCAACAATTGGCTAAGCTTCTGGTGTCATTCAAAGGGGATCCAGTGTCTGTCAGCCTGGGATGACATGCTTGACAAGCCACGCTGCTTCGATAGAGACGGCTTACACCTGTCACCCTTAGGCTTTTGAATACTGGCCAAGGCTTGCCACCCCCATAGTGCCTTTTTTTAGGCAAGGCTCAAAAGACAAACCCACCGCTGTAAATAGCACAAGTAACAAAAAACTGAGTGTAATGCTACTCAATGTCAGAAGTCTAAACCTCAAAATGCACGCACTCAAGGCACTCCTCAGTACGGAGAAAATCGATATATGTGCAGGAACAGAAACCTGGTTTAAGGGTCCAGAGAGCACCCCAGCACTACCAGGCTACAACTCATACCATACATTTTGGCCACAAAGCCCGGACCAAAATACAAAAGGCGGGGGAGTATCCATATTCATCAAGGATACCAACACCTCCAGGTTAGTGGCCCAGCACGATGCTTCAGAGATCATCCACGTGCAACTAAAAATAGGCAAAACTGCTATTCAAATTATAGCATGCTACAGATCACCTACCATGTCCCAGGACCCCCACTCCGCATTCCTGGAAACACTGGGAAACATAAAGGTCCTACCAAACACCCTGATATTGGGTGATTTCAATTACCCAACATTAATTGGGAGAACTACTCAAGTACAAACTCCCTTGCCCAACATTTCCTAGAATTTATAAACTCAAATGCCCTGGATCAACTGGTCAACACCCCGACCAGAGGTGACAACATATTGGACCTGGTAATCACCAACATGGGTGACCAGTGTTCCACACCGGAGGTCAACCCCCCGCTGGTTAGATATGACCATAAACTAATCACTCTGGATATCCACATTCACCACCACCCCCGGTCAAAGAAACCACCGTGAAAAACTTTTCAAAAGCAAACTTCATGTTATTTAAGACCGAGGTGGGAAGTTTCAAAGCCCCCATGCTAAAGGATAACGCTGTCCAAGCTGCAAAATCCTTTACTAATGCACTCTACAGGCACCTACAAGAATGCATGGATTGTGCTATCCCAAACAAAACCAAGACTCACTCCTCCAAGAAAAGGAAACCAGTCTGGTGGACCCCTGCCATAAACAAGCTATACAATAGAAGGAGGAAACTAGTACAGAAAAGAGTAAAATCCCAAGAAGGGAAGACATCTCTGATCAGTATCAGCAAGAAACTACATTCCCTCATAAAGTCATCCAAGGATATCTTCGAAAGAAAAATTGCCATGGACTCCAAAGATAACCACAAGGCATTCTTTAGCCATGTCAAGAATCTAAGTGGCAATTCTCAGATCTGCTCAGAGTTGGTGCAGAATGGCACAAAATACACTGAACTGACCGATATAGCCAACATCCTGGCAGACAGGTTCAGTGCAACCTTCACCCCCCTCTCACCCCCAAAAGGGCCAATAACTATACCAGAAGAATGTAGTGCCCCTGAAATCACAGACACTCAGGTTAAAACAGTCCTCTCCAAAGCCAAAAACACAGCATCAATGGGACTGGACGGTATCCCAGGCTGCATCCTACACAAGCTCAAAGATGAACTAACCCCTCACCTAGACACACTGTTTAAACTCAGCCTCTCCACAGGCTACTTGCCCACCGAGTGGCGCACAGCAACGGTTATTCCACTCCACAAAGGTGGAGCCACAACGGACCCTGGGAACTATCACCCTATAAACCTGACTAGCTTGGTCTGCAAAGCTATGGAGCACATCATCATGGATCTCATTAACAGAGACATTGGAAACCTCCAAACACTGCACCCTACCCAGTTCGGCTTTGTTAAGGGCAGATCATGCCTCCTAAACCTGGTGGACTTCTTTGAGACAGTTACCAAGGCTATAGACGAGGGAAAGGTGGACCACACAGCCTACCTAGACATTGCAAAGGCCTTCAACACCAACACCCACTTAGGTATTATAGACAAGCTCACCAGCCTGAACATAAACCCCTACATCATGAGATGGGTTGCCAATGCTCACAGACAGAACCCACATGGTAAGAGTTGCGGGAGCTAGGTCTGACTCTAAACCGGTTACAAGTGGCATTCCCCAGGGCTCAGTCCTAGGACCCCCTCCTGTTCAGCATATACTTCTCAGAGGTACAGGCAAGCACAGGAGGACTATGGCTGACCAAGTTCGCAGACGATTGCAAACTAGGGGCTATAATTGACTCTCTGGCTGACACAGACATCCTCCAAAAGGGTCTCACTGAGACATATACCTGGTGTCAAAACCATGGCCTCAAGCTAAATGCCAAAAAGTGCATAGTCACCCCCTTTGGAAAAAACAAAGTACCCACAAACTACCACATAGGTGGTAGCCCCCTAAATACGGAAGATGTAATATAAGGGATCTGGGGACCCAAGGAGATAGTAACCTCTCCTTTGATAATCACATTGCCAAAGTGGTTAGAAAATCCTTCTATGTGGTCCACTTAATCACAAAAGGGTTTGCATCCAGATCGAAAGAGGTCATTGGGCCCCTCTATGCCTCACTCATCAGACCCATCATAGAGTACAATGCCCCATTTGGGATGTACCTTACAACACACCTGCAACAACTGGAAAGACCACAGAAGTACCTCACCAAGAGGATCACTGGCCTCAAGCAGATGCCCTATGCAGCTCGACTGAAGAAACTCTAGCTGTACTAGGTTGCATACTGCCTACTCAGAGGTGATCTCTGCCTGACATACAAGGCCATGTCCAACCCAGAATTGATGGACATGCTCCACCTAAAGAAAACCGTATCCCCTCGAGCCACATGCTCCAGTGATCTAAACCTCACCACAACAATAAATAGGACATGCTGGAGGGATAGATTCCTGTCCCAGAGACTCCCCATGCTCTGGAACAAGATTCCAGTCTACATTAGGCAGAGCTCCTCGCTAACCCTCTTCAAGAGAAACCTTGACGAATGGATGGGAAACAGAAAGTTTATCCCAGGATCACTACAATGGCTCTGCTGGACAGAGGCACAGGGAACTAATCTAAGGGGGCAGCGAAAGCCAACACATTCCGGCTAGGCTTATAAATGCCTTCAGGCAGATAGCCTAGTACCTACCTATGAACCTATGAACCTAAGAGAATGGAGGAGTGCAACAGGCATTCCCCTCCACAAGGACAGACCATTACCGGAGCCAGGGGAACTACAGACCCATCAGTCTAATAAGCTTAATATTCAAAGCCATGAAATGAATTATCATGGAAATGGTAAAGGACATTGGCAACCAACAGACCTTTGACCCATCCCAATTTGGTTATGTTAAGGGAAGGTGTGCTTACCTAACCTGGTAGACTTCTTTGAGGGGGTCACCAAGGCAACTGGCAATGGTAAAATAGCGCATGCAGTATATCTTGACCTGGCCAATGCATTTGATACAATACCTTTCTCAGGCATTGTTGACAAGCTCACTGAGCTAGGCATAAATTCCTACATAATGCACTAGAGTGTAGGTTGGCTCATAGACAGGTCCCAAGATGAAGGATCAGTGAGACCACCTCCATTAAGACACTGGTCATCAGCAGAGTACCCCAGGACACCACACTGAGACCACTTTTTTTGACATCTACTTCTTGGAAGTCAAGACTAATGTCCAAGGCCTCTGGCTCACCAACCTCACAGATGACTGTAAATTAGGAGCTATTATAGATTCTTCCCAAGGCACCAGCATCTTGCAAGAAGGTTCAACACAAGCAAATGACTGGTGCAAAAGCCATGGCCTAAAACTCAGTGGCAAAAAAATACATTATAATGCCCTTGGGAAACTGCCTACCCAAGTTAATTACTTCATCGATAAAATACCCCTAAGAGTCAACATAGTAGTAAGGCATGTGGGAACTGCAATCTGACTTTTGACTAACATATAGGTAAGATAATAAGAAAATTATTCTGCATGATACCCAACTTATAGGTAAGAGTATGGCATGCTGCAGGTCTAAGGAAGTTATAGTACCACTCTGAGTAGTAAAATCACCACAAACTGGATAAATAAATGGATGGATTTAATTAAACCATCCACAATATAAAACACTGGAGTTTTATATTTTTGTTTTATACTGTGGATGGTTTTATTAAACAAAATTTTCTACAAGTATTCAGCATCTTTTTTGGAAAATTCGTTGTCCACTGGTATTCTGCAGCTATCTGTCGAGGGGTATTTGTGTTTTATAGTACCACTCTACTTGGCCCTTATCAGACCCATCATTGAGTATAATGTCCCCTTTTACATGTACTTAAGCAACAGCTGAACACCTACAAGACCTACATTCTCTTCAGAAGAATTCAGGGCATGAATACCCTCTCCTACACTGATTGCCCAAAGGCTCTGTCTCTGCATTCAATCTCCTACAGGCCGCTGAGAAGGGATCTTTCCCTGGCTTACAGGGCTTCCTCAGACTCAGCCCTGATGGATCTGTTACACATGTGCAAAACAAACAGCACTAAAAACCCTAGATCCAGGAATCTGAACTTCACTTCTGACATAAACAGAATGTGTTGAAGAAACAGGTACATGTCCCAAACAATTCCTGTACTAAGGAAAAGGCTCCCCATCCATGTAAAACACAGTTCATCCCTGACCTTGTTCAAAAGAAACTTTGACAGGCGGAAGGGAATTGTAAATTTACCTCCATTTTGGCCCATGTGTCACTTATGGTCAGAGGTTGTGAATAAGAAAATTATTATCCTAACTAACATCCCCACACACAAATCCCTTAGTTACTTTCCTACTAACATGCCTCACCATATAGATTCCCATGATACTGTGAATCCAAATGGATTTGGGGTGAGCAGCTATGCTTGTAAGGACCATAGTGGTCATTAGCCTAATAACAATCTATGAATATATGAACCTAAGTCTATAAGACGAAAGTGCTAATCCAAATAAATTTTCTTTAAATGAATATTGATTCAAGGAGACTTATTTTTGAGGATTTGGAGGGATCTAATATGAAAACCTTGGAACTTCCAGATAGAATATAAGGTTCACTTTCCATCCTTTTCCACAGCTTGCTCTCTTGCTACTCCGTTTAGCATGTGTTCACTTAAATGAAGTTGACACTAAATCCATGTTCATTAAAATGGATTATCACTGCAGTGTAGTAATTTGACAGCAGATCTTTAAAGAAGTCAGAAGACCTATCAGACTCAGCATACCAGAATGCTGTGTCATTTGCAGAAGCTAACATCTATGCATGTGCAAGAAAGAAATGTGATTTAACAATCTAGCTGAAGTGGTTCACCAACAAGTAGAGTTGCTTGCTACTGAGATTTGTCTGCATACATCAACTGGACATAAGCTGATTTAAGTATATTTCCTTCATTTTATTGTGGTTGTTATAACTTGGACTGATTTCTCAGATCTAGCTCTGTTGAAACTGTCTTGTGTGTGTGTCTGAAGCTCTGCACTAGTTGTTAAACTGCTCTGAAATTCCTTTAAGTGTTAATTAGCTTGGGGGGTTTTCTGATAACTTTAAAACCTGTGTTGGTTACATCTCTGGTAATCAATTTAAGTAGAGTTGCTTGCTACTGAGATTTGTCTGCATACATCAACTGGACATAAGCTGATTTAAGTATATTTCCTTCATTTTATTGTGGTTGTTATAACTTGGACTGATTTCTCAGATCTAGCTCTATTGAAACTGTCTTGTGTGTGTGTCTGAAGCTCTGCACTAGTTGTTAAACTGCTCTGAAATTCCTTTAAGTGTTAATTAGCTTGGGGTTTTCTGATAACTTTAAAACCTGTGTTGGTTACAGCTCTGGTAATCATTTTAAGTAGAGTTGCTTGCTACTGAGATTTGTCTGCATACATCAACTGGACATAAGCTGATTTAAGTATATTTCCTTCATTTTATTGTGGTTGTTATAACTTGGACTGATTTCTCAGATCTAGCTCTGTTGAAACTGTCTTGTGTGTGTGTCTGAAGCTCTGCACTAGTTGTTAAACTGCTCTGAAATTCCTTTAAGTGTTAATTAGCTTGGGGGGTTTCTGATAACTTTAAAACCTGTGTTGGTTACATCTCTGGTAATCATTTTAAGTAGAGTTGCTTGCTACTGAGATTTGTCTGCATACATCAACTGGACATAAGCTGATTTAAGTATATTTCCTTCATTTTATTGTGGTTGTTATAACTTGGACTGATTTCTCAGATCTAGCTCTGTTGAAACTGTCTTGTGTGTGTGTCTGAAGCTCTGCACTAGTTGTTAAACTGCTCTGAAATTCCTTTAAGTGTTAATTAGCTTCCGGAGTTTCTGATAACTTTAAAACCTGTGTTGGTTACATCTCTGGTAATCATTTTAAGTAGAGTTGCTTGCTACTGAGATTTGTCTGCATACATCAACTGGACATAAGCTGATTTAAGTATATTTCCTTCATTTTATTGTGGTTGTTATAACTTGGACTGATTTCTCAGATCTAGCTCTGTTGAAACTGTCTTGTGTGTGTGTCTGAAGCTCTGCACTAGTTGTTAAACTGCTCTGAAATTCCTTTAAGTGTTAATTAGCTTGGGGTTTTCTGATAACTTTAAAACCTGTGTTGGTTACATCTCTGGTAATCATTTTAAGTAGAGTTGCTTGCTACTGAGATTTGTCTGCATACATCAACTGGACATAAGCTGATTTAAGTATATTTCCTTCATTTTATTGTGGTTGTTATAACTTGGACTGATTTCTCAGATCTAGCTCTGTTGAAACTGTCTTGTGTGTGTGTCTGAAGCTCTGCACTAGTTGTTAAACTGCTCTGAAATTCCTTTAAGTGTTAATTAGCTTGGGGGTTTTCTGATAACTTTAAAACCTGTGTTGGTTACATCTCTGGTAATCATTTTAAGTAGAGTTGCTTGCTACTGAGATTTGTCTGCATACATCAACTGGACATAAGCTGATTTAAGTATATTTCCTTCATTTTATTGTGGTTGTTATAACTTGGACTGATTTCTCAGATCTAGCTCTGTTGAAACTGTCTTGTGTGTGTGTCTGAAGCTCTGCACTAGTTGTTAAACTGCTCTGAAATTCCTTTAAGTGTTAATTAGCTTGGGGGGTTTTCTGATAACTTTAAAACCTGTGTTGGTTACATCTCTGGTAATCATTTTAAGTAGAGTTGCTTGCTACTGAGATTTGTCTGCATACATCAACTGGACATAAGCTGATTTAAGTATATTTCCTTCATTTTATTGTGGTTGTTATAACTTGGACTGATTTCTCAGATCTAGCTCTGTTGAAACTGTCTTCCCCACCCCCTCCCTGTTCTTGGATGTAGTGGCTTTTGCAGTGCCCGCCCCACAGTAGATTTGATCTAGGACACTCCCCCAGTCCCTTCTCTTTACCGCATTCTCTCTAATAAACCCTTTCTGCACTTGCTTTTAGTCCTTTTTAATTTAATTACATTTTTTTCATACTGTGTGTGGACTAATATTGCTACATACTCAAGTGTGCCAGCTTGCACTGCATGTGAATTGTTTTTATAGCATTTACTGTCTGTTTTTTCCTTGTCGCTGTAAAAAAAAATCTCTTGTTTTCCTGCCTTACTGAACTAGAGTAGTCCAGTTTCAGAGTTGCTGATCCCTGGGCTTTGTTTTTAGTTCCAGTTACTGATCCATTGCCTTATTAGGAAGGAGGGAAGTTTCTTTGCTTACCAGTGGGAGTGGGAAGCACCGAGCGGCCTTTTTGTCCAATTTGGTGAAGTTTCAGCCAGAAACTAGTAGTCCATTGGTCATTTTGGGCCAATTCCTAGCTCCTTTCAGCCCCCTGCTATAAAACACGCTAAACGCGCATTTTCCAGCTTGTACCAACTCAGCACAGATCCTCGTGGTGGCCTGCAGAGTGATCCAAGCAGCAGAGAGCTAAAAGAGTGACTTTCTACCAGATATAAGTATTTTTGTGGCTTTCCCACTGTTATTAAGCTAGCGACTGCATTTCGCCTGTTTTACTGCTACTTTAAGTGATTTCTGCATTTTACACTGTTTATTGCACTTTAAGTTACTAATTGTTGCAAATTGTTTCTGTAGGCTACACACTAAAGTGCGCTAGCCGATTTACAGCATTTATAGCATTTACTGTCTGTTTTTATCCTTGTCTTTGTAATAAAACAAAAAAATCTCTTGTTTTCCTGCCTTACTGAACTAGAGTAGTCCAGTTTCAGAGTTGCTGATCCCTGGGCTTTGTTTTTAGTTCCTGTTACTGATCCATTGCCTTATTAGGGAGGAGGAAGTTTCTTTGCTTACCAGTGGGAGTGGGAAGCACTGAGCGGCCTTTCTGTCCGATTTGGTGAAGTTTCAGCCAGAAACTAGTAGTCCATTGGTTGTTTTGGGCCAATTCCTAGCTCCTTTCAGCCCCCTGCTATAAAACACGCTAAACACGCGTTTTCCAGCTTGTACCAACTCAGCACAGATCCTCGTGGTGGCCTGCAGAGTGATCCAAGCAGCAGAGAGCTAAGAGTGACTTTCTACCAGATATAAGTATTTTTTGTGGCTTTCCCACTGTTATTTAAGCTAGCGACTGCATTTCGCCTGTTTTATTGCTACTTTAAGTGATTTCTGCATTTTACACTGTTTATTGCACTTTAAGTTACTAATTGTTGCAAATTGTTTCTGTAGGCTACACACTAAAGTGCGCTAGCCGATTTACAGCATTTACTGTCTGTTTTTTCCTTGTCTCTGTAATAAAACAAAAATCTCTTGTTTTCCCGCCTTACTGAACTAGAGTAGTCCAGTTTCAGAGTTGCTGATCCCTGGGCTTTGTTTTTAGTTCCTGTTACTGATCCATTGCCTTATTAGGAAGGAGGGAAGTTTCTTTGCTTACCAGTGGGAGTGGGAAGCACTGAGCGCCTTTTGTCTGATTTGGTGAAGTTTCAGCCAGAAACTAGTAGTCCATTGGTCGTTTGGGCCAATTCCTAGCTCCCTTCAGCCCCTGCTATAAAACACGCTAAGCTTGATTTAGCTGAGTTACCACTGTTGCACACAAGAGCAGCGGTTAAACAAGCTTAAACTATTTGGGCCATCTAAATTCCACTCTTCCAGTTTTCCCTTAAAACTACCTTCCTCGAGCTGTACTGCTGATCTAACCAGCATATCCTATAACTGAAAAGTTCATCTCTACTTGATTCCCAAGTAGACTATTCTCTATCTGTAAAGTCTAGCACTTACTCCTACAGTACTTGCACCTTGATAAAGCACTCTTATTATAGATAGTACCCCACCAGCCTAAAACCCACTTCTCCCGGTGTCCTTTGAAAGTCTCTTTATCTACTACTTCTAGTATGTCGAGGATCAGTTGCTAGTGTCCTCTCCAGCTCAACTGGTGAACCTGGGAATATTGAGGCAATGTTACAACTGCCTCATGTACACAGACAATCCTCTCCTTCTCCCACAAAACACAAATACATGCGAGAGATGCAACTATACGGCCAAACTGGAGGCTGAGCTCTCTCAACATAGGACTGGCAAGACCAGACAGGAGGAGAAGGTAACCACACACAATACATACCCAGTCACACATGGTACCATCACAACTTCAAATCATACACATACTCACACAAAGACATACTCGGAGGCTCTGATCAAAAATTTACCAAAACAGCAGAGGCCACCAAAGCAGACACCCAAACAACTACCACCTCATGACCCAACACATGCAACACATAGACCACACAGTCAGAGTGTCAAACAGTCACAGCCCTTAAGGCCAAACAAAATGCCAGACACACTTGTCATTGGTGATTCCATAGTCAGACACACTGGCGTCCCGCTCACCAGACTGAGTAAAGAGAAGGTCACAGTAAGCTGCCTGTCAGGCGCTAGAATCCGCCACATAACGCAAGCACTCAGGTCTCTCAACAGCAGGTACAAGTGCGACTCAGTCAGGGTCCACGCGGGAGGGAACGGCCTGAGACGTGCCTCCTTGGACTACATGAAAGGGACATCGAGGAGCTCTCTGATTATGTAGCCCAGGCAGGTATGACCCTGACCTTGAGCAGTATCCTACCTTCACCTAGAATGATGCCACAATACAGTGATAAGATGATCAGCTTTAATAATTGGCTTCAATTCTGGTGTCATTCAAAGGGGATCCAATGTCTGTCTGCCTGGGATGACATGCTGGACAAGCCACGCTGCAAGGGACGGCTTGCACCTGTCACCCTGGGCTTCGGATATTGGCAAAGGCTCTTGCCACCCCATAGTGCCTTTTTAGGCAAGGCTCAAATTCTAAACCTACCACCCTAGAACACCAAAAGGAAAAAAACTAAGGGTAATGCTGCTCAATGCCAGAAGTCTCAATCTCAAGATGCACGCACTCGAGGCCCTTCTCAATATGGAGAACATCGATGTCTGTGCTGTGACAGAAACCTGGTTCAAGGCTCCTGAGAGCACCCCAGCACTAACAGGTTTCACCTCATATCATGCGTTCCGCCCCAAAATCCAGACAACACCAAGAAAGGAGGGTGTCCATATTCATAAAGGACACCCACACCTCAAGGTTGGTGGCAACGCATGATGCATCGGAGACCATCCAGGTGCAATTAACCATAGGCAAGACTGCTCTGCAATTTGTAGCATGTTACAGGCCACCCTCTCAAACTCAGGAACCTCACATGGCCTTCCTGAAAACATTGGAGGATAAATGTATCTCCAAACACCATCATACTAGGTGACTTCAACTACCCTAATATAGACTGGGAACACTACTCAAGCCCGAACACTCTAACCCAAAGATTCCTGGAGTTCATAAACTCAAATGCCATGGAACAACTAGTCACCATCCCCACAAGAGGAGAAAACATACTTGATCTCATCATCACGAACATGGGATCAAAATGTTCAACACCGAAGTATACCCTCACTGGTGAGATCAGATCATAAACTAATCTCGCTGGAGGTCCTCATCCCGCCCCACCTGAAACAAAAAGACCACAGTGAAAACTTCTCAAAAGCCGATTTCACACTTCTAAAAACTAGTGTGGTCTCCTTTAAGGCCCCTGAGCCAGTGGTAAACATTACTCAAACCGCTGAATCACTTACAAATGCCTTCTACCAGCACCTACAGGACTGCATGGATCAGGCAATCCCAAACAAAACTAAGACTCTCTGTACCAAAGGCAAGCGTCCAGTCTGGTGGACCCCAGCCATAAACAACTCTACAACAAAAGGAGGAAGCTACTACAAGATAGAGCAAAATCCTTGGAAGGTAAGACACCTTTGATCATTATAAGTAAAAAACTAAGAGCTCTCATAAAATCATCCAAGGCAAATTTTGAGAGAAAAATCGCCAAGGACTCTAAAGAGAATCATAAGGCCTTCTTTAGCTATGTTAGAAACCTAGGAGGAAACTCCCAGATATGCTCAGAATTAGTTCAAAATGATGTGAAAATTACTGAACCTACACACATTGCCAACATACTGGCTGACAGGTTCAGTGCAAACTTCTCCCCCCAAAAGGAGAGATATCTATTCCAGAGGATTGTAGCCCCCAAACATCTCCAACGCCCAGGTGAGAACTGCCCTCACTAAGGCAAAAAACACAGCATCCATGGGACGGATGGTGTCCCCGGCTGTGTGCTTCCTGAACTAAACGAGGAATTAAACCCGCAGTTAGGACAGCTGTTTAATCTTCGCCTCGCCTCAGGATGGAGTGGCGACTGTGGTCCCACTTCATAAGGGCGGTGCCTCCACAGACCCTGGAAATTACCACCCCATTAGCTTGACAAGCCTTATCTGCAAAGCCATGGAGAGGATCATAATGGAACTCATAAATAAAGACATAGGGAACTTGCAGACTTTGGATCCAACTCAGTTTGGCTTTGTCAAAGGCAGATCCTGCCTCTTAAACTTGGTTGACTTTTCGAGGCAGTCACCAAGGCCATTGATGAGGGAAAGGCAGTCCATACAGCCTACCTCGACCTGGCAAAGGCCTTGACACAATACCCCACTCAGGTATCATCGAAAAACTCATCAGCTTGAATGTAAACCCATACATCACAAGATGGGTTGCAAACTGGCTAAGTGACAGAACCCACACGGTCAGAGTTGCTGGAGCCATGTCAGACTCAAAGCCTGTCACAAGTGGTGTCCCACAGGGCTCAGTCCTGGGTCCACTCTTGTTCAGCATCTACTTTTCTGAAGTACAAGCAAACACAGGAGGGTTATGGCTGACAAAGTTTGCAGATGACTGCAAACTGGGCGCCAGAGTTGAAAACACATCTGACACAGATATCCTCCAGAAGGGCCTCACAGAAACGGATAACTGGTGCCAGAGCCATGGCCTGAAGTTAAACGCCAAAAAATGCATAGTCATACCCTTCGGGAAAAACAAGGTTACCCCTAGCTACCATATAGGTGGCAATCCACTGAGCACAGAAAAAGTCATCAGCGATCTGGGGACCCAGGTTGACAGTAGCCTTTCGTTTGACACTCATGTTGCTAAAGTAGTTAGGAAAACCTTCTATATCACCCACCTGATCATGAAGGGATTCACATCTAGATCAATGGAGGTCATTGTCCCCCTGTACTCATCACTTATTAGACCTATGATTGAGTACAATGCCCCGTTCGAATGTATCTGACCAGACACCTGCTGCAGCTTGAAAGGCCCCAAAAGTTCCTCACCAAAAGGATAAAGGGTCTCAAAAATATGTCTTATGCTGCCCGACTGAAAGAACTCCAGCTCTATTCAGTCTCATACCGCTTGCTCAGAGGTGACCTGTGCCTGACATATAAGGCCATGTCAAACCCAGATTTGATGAATATGCTTCACCTCAAAAATCTAGATCCCTCAGAACCACAAGGGCGGAGACTTAAACCTTGACACGGTTATAAATAGAACGTGCTGGAGGGACAGATTCATCACCCAGAGACTCCCTATGCTGTGGAACAAAATCCCGGTACATGTGAGGCAGAGCACCTCTCTGGCCTTGTTCAAGAGGAATCTTGACCAATGGATGGGAGATTGCAGATATACCCCAGGGATTACTTCAGTGTCACTGCTTGACAGAGGCACAGCAAAATGATAGGCATAGTTTTTATTCAAACTAAAGGGGTGGCGAAAGCCACATAACTATGGGCTAGGCTTATAAATGCCCTTGGGCAGATAGCCTAGTATGAACCTATGAACCTATGAACCTATGAACCTATGAACAAATCACTGAGGCACTGGATGGTGTGTCTTCTAAATGCTCATTACATTAGACTGATAACTCATTGTACCATGAGCTCAGGTGATCAAATTACATCTCCTTGATTGCTGGACTGTTATGGTTGCGATCCTCCACTTTCTTCAGCCATGCCTGCCATTCTTGGTGAGCCTCAGCCTCTCTACAATGTACAGTGTTGTGCATTATACACAACTGAACACTGACAGCAAGTGGAGGCTGAGGGAAGTAAAGTACAGAGAGCAGGCTAGAAAACTGGTGGTCTGTGTCTTTGCCTAATGCTATGGTGTACATACCGGAGTAGCTCACAGTAGCATAACCACTGCAGGTATGCTACTACTTCAGGTAATACATGATGGACTTGCCCCCATCCATCTCTTGTACAAGAACTGCTATAAGTACATATCACTTTTGGTATCTATCACACAGATTCTCTGGTATCAGGCAAGGCACTGAGGACTGTATCTCTTAACCATCTCTGAATTTTCAAAAGTTCCTTGATTTGTCCTTATATATTTGCCATGTCACTCATATAAAGTCTGATGCTCTGGTAAATCATGGTAGATTATAGTCATTCAGTAATGCTGGACATTAGTGTTTTCTATTTGTTTTTGTTCAGAAAAGGCATGTTGATGTAACACTTTCTGTTATATTTAATTTTTTTAACTGAAAGAACACTATTTATGAAACTGTCCCTAATTCTAGGACTTCATCCCAGGACTATAGCTAGGTCATCTGATACACTGTACAGTTCCCATAAACTGGTGCCCCCCTCAACTTAAAGTTGAAGTCCTAAAAAAAAAAATATATACATATACATATATATATATATATATATATATATATATATATATATATATATATATATATATATATATATATACACACACACACACACACACACACACACACACACATATATATATATATATATATATATATATATATATATATATATATATATATATATATATATATATATATAGAGAGAGAGAAAATTTACTCTGCAACTGTAGCAATCAGCTTTTTGCAAATTTAACAAGGCACATACTACAGTTAAATCACCAAAGACTAAGTGTTTCAGTGCTTCTGCCATAGCAGCAGAAACAGAATGGGCATTCACTTCTCAAGCCCTGGGAGAGCAAGGATGGCAGTAACTAGCTAAACTGGATCCTTGGCCAGTCTCCATACTCTTGTTCACTCAAAATAGTTGATGAGCCAAGAAAATAAAAAAAATTGAAAAAAAAGGCAAAACAGGAATGCAGATCTTCTTGCTGTTCATCGCTGCAGTATCACACCCACCATTAATTCATTTAAACATCCACTCAAAATGAATGAATAAAATGAGTGCCAAATTCTGAGCCACACTGAATCCCAGTAATGGCTTGCAACATTCCATTTATACATTGCAAATCAGATCATGCCCCTCACCAGTTTGCTCCCTGGGCAGCATCCCCCTTCACCCCACCCTAGTTTGTTAATTTGTTTGCATTTGTTTACAGGGAATGTCTGATTGGGCAAAGTCCTTTTTCAGTGGAGGCCTGAGGAGAAAAGCTCCAATAAAACATTATTAAGTAACAGGTCACACCACTTTGTTACCGACATTATTTTTTGACTTTGTACCTGACTCTTGCATTTAAATGTTGAGAGCTATACTGCTCTATGGTATGTTGTGACCCAAAGGCTGAAACATGGGGGATAGTTGTTTTGCTCCTATGTTTGGCTATGTGTAACTGTGGCTTTCTATATCTTGCCAAATGTTACTGCTTAGGTAGTTATTCTCTCCCTTTTGTCATATGGGCACTTGGTTCTTGGTGCCCTGCAGTAGAGCATTCAAAAATAGTTTTCCCCAATACGATGGTCCCAGCATGGACTCAAATGGAATTTAAGTGCAACAGGGCATACTCTGGACAAAGAATGTCCAAATAAATTTAAATGATCTCTTAATTAAATATCTAGAAGAATGGGCAAAATTAGACCCATCAGGACCATAATCTTTTGGTTAAAGAATAAGTCCAGAATAAGACGTAAATGCAAAAGCCTTAGATGGGTTGTCATAGACCACCCCCAGTAAATTGTCCTAAATTTGTGAATTTAAGGAAAGAACTAGGAAAGACAACAGTGAATTCATTGTAGAAGGTTCCTATTGAAAAAAACAAACTGCTTAGAGGACAACAGAACTCATAGGTCAAAATAGCCATGGAGCTATGAAGCTGTATTTTTTAAAGGGATCCAGCAGAATTACTGGATGCTATGCATCAAACTTTTGACTATGGGTTTGAGTATTTTTATGGAGAGGGATAACTAACACCATTTTTCATTAATTTGGGAAACAGCCTGACACAAGAGAAATGGTAATGTATGCCAGTGGAATACTAATGAAACAGTTACATGCTCTTAAGAACTTTCAGTATAATCTTATCTAGGCTTAATCTACCATGGTTGAGTATTTGTTTGCAGCACTGATTCACCTGTTTTAAAGCAAATGATCTAAATGTTATCTTTGGATGATTGTCATATATCAAACTGTAACTGTCTAAAGCCAACATGACAACAAAAACAACAGGTGTTAAAAACCTCCTGCAGTTTGACCACGATCTATGGTATTTGCACTATGCTGTTTAAAAGAAACTTCAGTGCTTAAGAAATATTCCAGTGCTTTGCTTGCCTTTAACCATCAAATTATGAATGCCCTTCCAGAAAAAAATAGGCTTGCCAAGCAGGGTAATTTACCTGTTCTTGAGTAACTCTGCCTTGTCTTTAAATGTTTCTTCTTGTATTCATATCTCACTTCAAAGTACTGTGACTGTGCTAACTTGTTGTTCCCCTTGAACTCTTTCCTTGCTTGGAACACATTTTATTTTGCACTTTTCCCCTGATTTAGACTTCATTTTGCTGCATGCATAAAAAGAGAAATGAAAGCAGAAATGGAAACGTGCAAGGGATGGTAAAAAAAAAATGTTAATTTCGGTCACCTGGACTTTTTTCCATTAGTATATCCAATAAAATTTTACTTTTCTTTCTTTTTTTTTAAATATATTTACAGCATCAAAGACCTTAAATGAATGAGGGAGACAGCACAGAGAAAAATAAAAGGATAATGAGGTACATTCTGCAAAACTAAAGAAACCTACCTGATTATCCTCTTATTTGGTCTGTCCTGTCTCTCCTGAATGTTAAAGGTCTCATGGTTTCTTTATTCTTAATAAATAAATAAAATAAATAAATAAATAAAAGCAACGAGATCTTCTTTTCTCCATTGCATTCTTTACACAGCGCTAATGTACTGTGTAAGTGTGGGAACGCAAGCCCCATATGCATGTGCAGTACAGCAGGAAAGCCCCAGGATACCAGAGAAAAGGTGGAATGGCACCATGGAGGTGTAATACAAAGACATTATTTAAGAAAAAACATTTTTTTTTAAATAATGTCATTGTATAATAGCAATAACTGACTCCGTGGTGTGTTATATTATAGCAATAACCCAAGCATGGGTGTGGGTAATGCTGGATTTACCCATGGTTGGTGTGGTTTGGTCATGTGGGTGAAGCCCGAGTGGCCAAACAAAGTCAACCATGGGTAAATCCAGCATTACCCACACCCAGAAGTGGGTTATTGCTATTATACAATGACATTATTTAAGAAAAAAAAAATTACTTTTCTTAAATAATGGCATTGTATAATGCCTCCTTGCTGCCCTTCCACAGCTGTCTGGGTATTCTGCGCCAGTTCTGATGTACTGCGTATGCATATATTTACGCAGTACATCAGAGCTGTGGGCAAAAGCAACGGAGAAAGCAAGATCACTGTTGCTTTTTACAGCCTGTCTCGCTATGTTAAACGAGTTTAACATAGCGAGACAGCTTTATAAAAAGCAACGGAGAATCTCCGTTGCTTTTTTAAAGCTGTATCGCTAGGTTAAACCCATTTAACATAGCGAGACAGTTTTGAAAAAAGCAACGGAGAAAGCAAGATCTTCATTGCTTTTTAAAGTATCTCGCTATGTTAAATGGGTTTAACATAGCGAGATAACTTTAAAAAAAGCAACAGAGATGCTCCGTTGCTTTTTTTAAAAGCTGTCTCGCCATGTTAAACTGGCGAGACAGGTTGTAACAAGCAATGGAGATCTTGCGTTCTCCATTATGCAAAAAAAAAAAAAAAAGAGTTATACTAATGGAAAAAGTCCGGGCGACCGGACCTTTTTCCATTACTATAACTCTGATTTACAATGTGCACACTGACCAATCAGCGTGCACATTTTGGAATATTAATGGGGGGGCCGTTGTATAATGAAGATTTACCCACATTTGGCTTCACTTAATCACTAAGGCTTTGCCCTCGTGATTAAACCACAGCAACTCTGGGTAAATCTTCAATATACCACACTGACATCATCAGTTATTGGTATATTGTAGAATAAATGAATAAAAATATTTGAAATATTTGGGTTTTGATTATTATATGCCATGTTAATTAAATGTGTTTTCTCCAGATATGATAGCACAGACATGGCATTAAGCATGATGTGCTACAAATACAGGGTAACAGCTGATAAATATTGCTGCTGCCATCTTTATTTAATCAAACAAATCTTTCAAGCTTTAGACAGGTGCATTTTAACAGATATGTTAGCTCGGTCATATCATTAGGTAGCACAGTTAGGCAAATCCATTGCAATGGCTGATGTATTAAAGCTGCTCTCTGTAGATATAGAGAATAAGCAAAAAGAGGGGATGAGTTAGGTGCAGTTCATGTGTGAAGAAGACAGAGGCAGACAGCTGTAGTAGACAAGGCAGAAAGTATTAAGGTAAGGACTCAGGGGGTTATAGTATTAGCCTGGCAGAACAAAGAAGATACATCAGTCTCTTTAGCATGTTTTATGAAGTAGAGAGCCCTGATGGATACATTGTTTATTAGGATAGCAGGGTAGGCTTAGCAAAAGTGTGAGCATTATATGCAAATGCTATCATCTGCTTGTTAGATGCATAACGTCTCTGCTAGCTTAGTCCTCTGTTTTAAAAGTAAGCATCCTAGATACCACAAGTGCATAGGCTACATGTAACAGCATTGTGAGGTAGGCCCCTTGCCTTCATGCTGACAGCAGCAAGATGAGGGTGAATGCTGAGTGAATCAGACCTGAAGACCTCTTGGATGAAGTGGTATACAACTGTTGGGAAAGATAAGAATGAAAGGAAATAAACTGTCATGGAAGGAGTCATGGTACTGTAGACTCACCAATTTATAGTTTAAGGGAAAGTATGGGTGTTGAACGCTGCTGCTGCTCAAATGTTAATTCACTGTAATTCTCAGACAATCTACAGCATGATTTCAGCCTTCTCTGATAATGGCATCTACTCTTGTGAGACCCTGCCCCCTCATCCTGAATGAGGAATGCTGTTGGACTCGGGATCACGGCATGCCTTTTATTTTCCTGGCTGCTACTCTTCCCTGCCATTAATTTTCAATAATCTCAAACTAGCCGGCAAAGCAATTCTGTAAAATTTTAGAGATATTCGAGTGATTACATCTTTGCACATTTTGTTTCTCTTCTAGTCTTCTCCTTCTTTGTTTCATGTTTCAGTACTATGAAGATGAGCGCCTAATTACTATCGAGCAGCATAAATAAGGGAGCGGTGCCAGTGTGGCTCAGTTCTGAAAAGCTGTAGGAACCCCATTTTAAACTGCAGGACTTTGTCTCCAATAACACTGACAAGAGGAGTATCACTCAGATCTGTAAATTGGCTCTGGAAAGAGCTGTGCTACAAATCAATATGTAACCTGATCTGAAACCATCTCTTGACACATTATATTTAAGAATATTAGAGCTGTGCATGGCAGCTTTCTTAGTGGATAGAAAGCTGTTACTAGGTCACATTCCAGACCTTAATATGCTTGCCTTGTCAAGTCTAAACTAGTCCTGTAGGTTCTGTCTTTGGTAGTGTATACCTGTGCAACGATGTAATTTATTTCATCTGTTAGGAGATGTTGAAGCCTGAAACACTACTACATCTAGTTACTGATTTCTTGTTCTTAATACTGCCTGCATAGTTCTTGTTTAGAAATGGAAATGAATACTATTCACTGTTCACTCTACCTTATCTATAAAGGGATGACATGCATCTCAGGCTAAGACTTTAAAAGCATTTAAATGCTATTAAGATTTCTTTCTCTTGCTGTTCAGTGGAAACAGACATCCTTTGTAATTGTATGTAGCATCACTTTAGGCCTACACTCTTGTACTGTTAGTATTCAAAACAGCTTTTCTTTGGATTGTATGCATACCTCTCAACCTCTTAGTGCAAGATATCTGGACAAAACCTAAAATAATGGGGGGGGGGGGCCAAGGCCCAAAAATAAAGACAGATT